>NC_133324.1:925359863-925659863 GCF_042186555.1 Aquarana catesbeiana | reverse complement strand
ATAAAGGATAGAATGGAAAGAAATAGAATAGAATAGAAAAGAATATAACAGAAAATAAAAGAATATAATATAATAGAGTAAAACAGAACAAAATAGGATAGAAAATAAAAGAACAGAATAGAATGGAATATAATAGAATAGAAAGGAATAGAATTAAATATAAGGATTATAACCATCTTCTGAAATTCGAATAGAATAGAAAAGAATAGAATTTAAAAAGACAATAGAATAGAATAGAAATAATATAACCATTTTCCAAAATTCAAATAGAATCAAATTTGAATAGAATAGAAAAGAATTGAGTAGAATAGAATAGTAAATAACACAATAGTACAGAAAAAACCCCAGAAAAGAATAGTATGAATATAACTTACTTCCTATTCTAATCTATTCTTGTCTATTCTATTCAAATGTGAGTTGATTCTATTTGAATTTTGGGAAATGGTTATATTCTATTCTATTCTTTTCTATTATATTAGTTTATTATCTATTCTATTCTAGTCTTTTCTACTCAAATTTATTCTATTCAAAATTCGAATTTCAGAAGATGGTTATATTATTTCTATGCTATTGTTTTTTCCTATACTATTCTGTTATTCTATTGTAACCTATTCTTTTCTATTCTATTTAAATTCAAATTGATTCTATTTGAATTTTGGGAAATGGTATATTCTTTCTATTCTATTGCTGTTTTTTTATTATTTTCTTTTATATTATAGTCTATGCTATTCTTTTTTTTCTATTCTATTCTATTCTATTCTTTTCTATTTAGAAAACGATTTGAATTAGAAAAGTACTGTATTTATTGGCGTATAACACTCACTTTTTCACCATGAAAATTGGGTGCAAATAGCATGTGCGTGTTATACGCCAATACTTAAATTTTAGCTGCCTCAGAGGGGACAGGGAGTGGGGCGGGACGAGCGCCGTCAGATTACATGCAGTGAGAATCTCCTGTTTACTTGGCGGCCTCTGTAATAGGAAGTCTCGTCTCCTGGGCCGCCATTGGACCACTGTTCTGTCTATCATAGGATTCTCACTGCATGTAATCTGTCAGCACTCATTCCGCCCCCCTCCCTGTCCCCTCTGGGCTGCAGATGGGCATCAATCAGGCTGCACTGATGGCAATGGTGAAGCTGCTGCATTGAAGGCAATGGTGAGGCTGCTGCATTGAAGGCAATGGTGAGGCTGCTGCATTGAAGGCAGTGGCAAGGCTGCTGCATTGATGGCAATGGCGAAGCTGTACTGATGGCACTTGTGAGGCTGCAGATGGGCATTGATCAGGCTGCATTGATGGCAATGGTGAGGCTGCAGATGGGCACTGACCCTTATTTTGCTTCAAAGTTCCTTATTTAAAATTTAAGTTTTTTTCCTGAAATTTCCCTCCTAAAATGAATGTGCGTGTTATACGCCTGTGCGTGTTATACGCCGATAAATACGGGTATTTGAAAACGATTCGAATTTCCTCCAAAAATTTTTTTCGTTATTTCGGATTTGTTTTAAATTCGGTACTATTGTCATTCGGAAATTCGTCTGAATTTCAATTTGAAACTAAACGCACATGTCTAGTCAGTAGGAGGAGGAATAGTACCCCATCATTGGTGTCAATGAGAGGAATAGTGCCCCATCATTGGTATCAGTGGGAGGAATAGTGTCCTATCGTTGTATGTGGGAGGAATAGTGCCCCATCATTGGTATCAGTGGGAGGAATAGTGCCCCATCATTGGTATCAGTGGGAGGTATAGTGCTCCATCGTTGGCATCAGTGGGAGGAATAGTGCCCCATTGTTGGTATCAGTGGAAGGAATAGTGCCCCATCATTGGTATCAGTAAAGGAATAGTGCCCCACCGTTGGTATCAGTGGGAGGAATAGTGTCCCATTATTGGTATCAGTGGGAGGAATAGTGCCCCATCATTGGTATCAGTGGGAGGAATAGTGTCCTATCGTTGCTGTATGTGGGAGGAATAGTGCCCCATCATTGGTATCAGTGGGAGGAATAGTGCCCCATCATTGGTATCAGTGGGAGGAATAGTGCCCCATCATTGGTATCAGTGGGAGGTATAGTGCTCCATCGTTGGCATCAGTGGGAGGAATAGTGCCCCATTGTTGGTATCAGTGGAAGGAATAGTGCCCCATCATTGGTATCAGTAAAGGAATAGTGCCCCACCGTTGGTATCAGTGGGAGGAATAGTGTCCCATTATTGGTATCAGTGGGAGGAATAGTGCCCCATCATTGGTATCAGTGGGAGGAATAGTGTCCTATCGTTGCTGTATGTGGGAGGAATAGTGCCCCATCATTGGTATCAGTGGGAGGAATAGTGCCCCATCATTGGTATCAGTGGGAGGAATAGTGCCCCATCATTGGTATCAGTGGGAGGAATAGTGCCTCATTATTGGTATCAGTGGGAGGTATAGTGCTCCATCGTTGGCAGCTTT
This sequence comes from Aquarana catesbeiana, assembly GCF_042186555.1. Taxonomy (NCBI): domain Eukaryota; kingdom Metazoa; phylum Chordata; class Amphibia; order Anura; family Ranidae; genus Aquarana; species Aquarana catesbeiana. Next base: position 925,657,427 of record NC_133324.1, on the reverse strand, counting down.
GGGAGGAATAGTGCCCCATTGTTGATATCAGTGGGAGGAATAGTGCCCCATCATTGGTATCAGTAAAGGAATAGTGCCCCACTGTTGGTATCAGTGGGAGGAATAGTGCCACATTGTTGGTGTCATTGAGAGGAACAATGCGCCAAGGGCCAGATAGAAGCAAGCAAAGGGCCACATACGGTCATTAGTTTGGAGCCTACTGTTTTAAACAAATGACACTTTAGGGCTTTCTGACTTTAAGGTAGTCATAATGAATCAATATGGCGGTTAAACTTTTGGGCATTATCTGACCACATATTGATTGTTTTCCATCTTGTTCAATAGTATTAATTAAAAATGTTCAATTAACTGACAAACGATATTGAATTTTGACACATTTTTCCAAAGTACTGCACATTTGTATACAAGGAATGTATTCATATTACAATCATTAAACATGACCTAGGGGTCTAGTTATCAAAAATTTGGTGTGCAAACGCCTCAATCATTCACACAGCCAACACGAATAATCACCGTATTACCTATTAATGACCCATATGACCTTGTAATACTATAACATACAGTATTTGTGTCTGGTATTATCTGGTATATATACCAAGGATGAATGAATGGTGTAAGTGCCACCATCAATTCCTACATGATATTTAAAATACGATCTGATGGTATGGCTATTGTTGGAATGTTCGTATGGAAATCATGAAACTTAGAAAAAGCATGATTGGAGAGGTGGGTATAATCAGGATTGGCAGGCAGAGAAAAGAGATGAGGAGTAAGAGGGTGAAGGAGAAAGGGAAATAATTGTTACACTGAAAATTAATCCATTTAGATGTTGAAGAGCTAAATGGTGCTCTTGGATGAGATCTCCACACCTTCTTTGCCAAGTATGCCAAGTATGCATGCATTCTACTATCTTCCATGGGGAAAGGAGGACTCCTATACTCCCTGTATGAATTTCATCTACGGAGAATGCAGTGGGAAGTGTGGAATTATCAAAAGGTTGGTGATAATACATACAGTAAACCTACAAGGTGGACAGGCATAGAGATAGGATTCATAGTAAGGAGATCTTGCTAGAATCCCTTAAGGAAGTTATGAAGCCAGTAGAAGTTCACTAGATTTCACCAATAAAAGAGCTACCACAAAAGTAGCAACTATATGTGATGGGGCCCCATATTAAAACCACAAAGGTGTCCCCCACCTTTCTAATCTCCATCTCAAAGACCATTACTCTAGTAGTACCAGATAAAAATGGATTTCATAGCAATCAAATAGAGGTGTTTATGCATTTATTTGCCCACATGTATTTGCCTGTTACTATTGCTACTTCTATTGCATATCACCATGTAGACCTGCCCACTGGCCGTCCCACCAAATCCGCCCACTGGCCATCCCACCAAGTCCTTCAGTGCACCCACTTTTACAACTTAATGTGGTTGTAAACCCTTACAATCCACTTTTTGCTACAGGTAAGCCTATAATAAGGCTTACCTGTAGCTACCCCTGATATCTCCTAAACCTGCACGGTTCAGGAGATATCCCCTGTATCTGCATGTGCAGACATCATTGGCACATACGCACTGAAGCAATGGCACGTACGTTCCGCTGCTTCAGTGAGTGTGCCGTTACTGGCACACTCGGCGCGGGAGTGACGTCATCACGGCTCCGGCCAATCACAGCGCCGAAGCCCGCTATACCCAGAAGTAACTCTGGGAGCAATGTCTCCGTCTGGTGCTGTGTATGGACACCTCAGCAGGGGCTTTGTTGTCAGGTGAGTATTATTTAATGAGCTAGTAGGCTATGCCTACTAGCTCATTATGCCTTTGTCTTTCAGGTCTTTTTTTTTGTGGGTTTACAACCACTTTAATGTATGAAAATTAAAAGTGTATTCCAAGTCATCAGTGCTTGCATCCCCATATATTCAGCAAAGAGTTGGCCCAATCCAGCAAAGAGACATCCTCATATATTCAGCAAAGAGACAGCCCAATCCAGCAGAGAGACAGCACAATCGAGCAAAGAGACATCCCCATACAGCAAAGAGACAGCCCAGTCCAGGTAAGAGACATCCCAATCCAGCAGAGAGACATCCCCATATATTCAGCAAAGAGACAGCCCAATCCAACGAAGCGACGGCCCCATACAGCAAAGAGACAGCCAAGTCCAATGTCAGAGAAATACCAGAAGCCTGATTTGCCGCTTTCGGCGTTTCCCGCACGCATGCGTGATAGAATGGTGCTCCAGCACATGCGGGTGCGCAACCGGATGGCACGGGGGCATGCGCGGTGGAGCGCGCATTGCGTGAATCCCTTTGCTGGCCTATAAAAGGCTGCTCATTCCTCTGCTCAATTGCTGGATTCTCTTTCAGATTCCTGTGTCCCTGCTTCAGCATCCTGTTATCTAGTGTTTACCTGTTTGTGACCCGGATTGACCTTGACCTGCTCTAATCTCTCTCCAGTACTTTGACCTCGGCTTGCCTTAAGGATTCTGTTTACCCTGCCTGCTCCCTGTGTTTGACCCCGGCTTGTACTAAGGACTTTCTACTGCCTCTTCTGCCTTATCACCTGTGCATGACCTTGGCTAGTAATACGGACTTGCTTCTGCTTCTCTTACCTGATTACCAGTGTTTGATCCCAGCTCTCTCCAAGGACTCCTAGCGGCGATTTACCGCCAACGCACCCCCGCCTCAGTGTGAAAGTACCCTTAGGGCTGGTTCACACCACAATTTCTGCATTCCAGATGCGTTTCTCCATGTGCATTTTTTATGCGTTGCAATGTATTTTTTTATGCATTCCAGTGCGTTTTTTGACCGTTTTCTTCTTAATTTCAATTGAGGACAAGTGCGTTCCGGTGCGTTTTTGATGGGTTTTGCCATGATCCAGATGCGTTCCATACAGAAATAATGCAAGATGTGCTACTTTTGTTGACTGCACTGGAACACACTGCACTGGTGTGAACTAGGGCCATTGGAATCCATGCTAAACACTGTCCATGCGTTTCTTGATGCAAAAAAATGGGCTGCATTTGGTGTGAACCAACCCTTATAGAGTCCTAGATATACTGGCCATCCCCTGGTACCCCCAGGAAAGACTGCTTTGAGAAGATTAAAGATAAGCTGTCCTCTTATTTAGGGCTGTAACTAACGATTAGATTTATAATCGATTAGTTGGCCGATTATTGTTTCTATTAATCAGATAATATGGGAACGTGTCCCATAGGAAACCATGTTAAATGAACTGTAGTGTGCTTCCACAAAAAGCACCAAAAAATGCATAGGTGTGAACCAGGCCTAAGACGTTTAGTAACAGCAGCATGGTTTTTTTTGTATCACCTGTCATCATGGGGTTAAAAAAAAAACGTATATTAGCCCTTTATAGCACACAAAAAGCAGATAATCGCTACTATATGGGGTTCATTTATACTGTGAATCAGTGAAAGTAATATATATATATATATATATATATATATATATATATATATATATATATATATATATATATATATTATATACACACACACCCAGAAATAAGATATATGGGCATTTTAACTAGGAGTCAGACATGATGGGTGAAAGAAAGATATAAATCTCCCTAATTTTTTTAATGAATATGATCATTTTAAATATAATGCAAAATACTGGTAAAAGTTTACTTTAAATGTAATTGTATTGCCTTCTATTACCTTCAGTCTATCAGCCTCCACCTTCTCTGGGTTCAGATGCTGATCTTCCCTGCTCACAGTCTTTAAAGTGATTTTTTTTTTTAAACAAACATGTTATACTTACCTGCTCCATGCAATGGTTTGCACAGAGCAGCCCTGATTCTCCTCTTCTAGGGTCCCTCACCGACGCTTCTGGCTCCTCCTGCTTTCAGAGTGCCCAATAGCAAGCTGCAAATTATAGTATAGAGTGCCCCTATAGCAAGGTAAAAAAAACAACTTCTGCCTTTAGACCCACTCACTTCCTGCCCAGGACTACATGTCCCACGAGTCATTGCTCCTCACACATTCACAAGTTCTCAGGCACTTACTGACATGTACTGAGCTGTAAGTGTGCTGCACTGTATTTGCTGATATGTAAACAAGTAATGCATCCTGTATGCAGGCCAACTAATCGGCTGGCCAATTAATCGATTATGAAAATAGTTGACAACTATTTTCATGATCGATTAGTTGTCAATTAGTTGTTTCGGCCCTACTCTTATTATTTCATTTTTGGTTTGGAGTATCCTGATCCCTTCACCCCTCTCTTCTTCAAGTTATTCAGCAATAAATTCTAAAAAGCCCCCCCCCCCAGGCTAAGCCTATAACTCCCATCAGTTCATGTGCTGTGATCCCTCAATATAAAACAACATCCAAAAATGAATGGCAGACATTAGAGATGTCAGTGTGTGTTGTAGAATGTGGACGTATGTGACCTGAGATGTATGCTGGAGGAGACAGAAGTCTAAGATCGCATTTGCCTTCATTTTATGCTCTCTTGACTCCCCTCACTGATGATAAGAGACAATAATTAAATCTCATTTGCGTAATGACTTCAAAGTAAGAAATATAAGATCCATCCAAATAAGATAGCTACAGAGACATAATTAGAATTTGAAACAGAAGACTATCAAAATTGGACAAGTAAAATGAATGTAAAATAATATGGCGCAGGAAAGAAGCAGCAAATATAAGAAAAACATCAAATAGTTGATCTGAACCTTCAAGCAGTATTTTTCCATTTTACTTGGTAAATACTTCTTACTTTGTAAATGATCCTTTCTGAATATCTGTTATAAAATGTTAATAAAAGTATGCGAAGATAAAACAAAGGAGGAAATTATCCCAGCATTAATAGCTCTAAGCAATATACCTGAATATATACAGTGCAGTATATACACAGGATAAATAAATCATACATCAGTCCGTGTCAGAAAATATCCATAAGCAGTCTTTAAAGTAGAAGAGTAGAAGAGTGGCTTTGTGACCCATCAGAACCAAGAAAAAACCTTCAAAGCCTGAATACCATCACCGAGATAACACCTTGTGTACTAAAGAGCCTTGTTGGTAATGCACTCACCGGATACCGCCGATAAATGAGCCTTATATCTCCATACACCATTGAATAGATTCCTAAACTGGGATCCGATCCTTCATAAGCCAGCGCAGGTAAAAAACACTAAAAGCCTGGTGTTTCCTTAAAATGAGGGATGGACTCCCGTGCTTCCGTTCCTGCCACCGCAAACTGCAATAGAAGTGGAAAGTTGTCCTCCAACCCTGAGCTTCAGGGAGTGGCGCATGCATGGTGTGGCTTCTATTACAGTTTGCGGTGGCAGGAACAGAAGCACGGGAGTCATTCCCTCATTTTAAGGAAACACCAGGCTTTTAGCGTTTTTCACCTGCGCTGGCTTATGAAGGATCAGATCCCAGTTTAGGAATCTATTCAATGGTGTATGGAGATATAAGGCTCCTTTATCGCCGGTGTTCGGTGAGTGCAATACCAATGAGGCTCTTTAGTACACAAGGTGTTAACTCGGTGATGGTATTCAGGCTTTGAAGGTTTTTTCTTGGTTCTGATGGGTCACAAAGCAACTCTTCTACTTTAAAGACTGTTTATGGATATTTTCACACATGGAAACAGTCTTTAAAGTAGAAGAGTGGCTTTGTGACCCATTAGAACCAAGGGAAATCCCTCAAAGCCTGAATACCATCACAGAGATAACACCTTGTGTACTAAAGAGCGTCCTTGGTAATGCACTCACCAAACACCGGCGATAAATGAGCCTTATATCTCCATACACCATTGAATAGATTCCTAAACTGGGATCCGATCCTTCATAAGCCAGCGCAGGTGAAAACCACTAAAAGCCTGGTGTTTCCTTAAAATGAGGCATGGACTCCCATGCTTCCGTTCCTGCCACCGCAAACTGCAATAGAAGTGGAAAGTTGTCCTCCAACCCTGAGCTTCGGGGAGTGGCGCATGCATGGTGTGGCTTCTATTGCAGTTTGCGGTGGCAGGAACGGAAGCACGGGAGTCCATCCCTCATTTTAAGGAAACACCAGGCTTTTAGTGTTTTTCACCTGCGCTGGCTTATGAATGATCGGATCCCAGTTTCAGTCAACAAAAATATTTTTGTTAACTAAATTAACACTGCTTCCCTGATCCTCTGCTCCTTCCTGCAGCTAGACGAGGTGGGGGGGGGGGGGGGGGGGGGTAGGCGGTGGAGGTTGAAGGGGGGCGGCAAACAGTGCACCCGTCACCCTACGGTCGGGTCAGGTTGGTCGGTGCATTTATCTCTTCCATGGCGGGGAATTATGGGCGGCTTCCCCGACTCTCCTCCGCAGGCATCACGAGCAGCTTCTCCTGCCCCTGCTTGGCGGCTTCTGTCTCCTCCCTCCTCCTCGGCGGCCAATCAGAGCGCTTCTGCTTTCATCCAATGAGGAAACTTGTCTCAGACCCTCGCTTCTGGTTGGCGGAGAGGCAATTCAGTGTGAGAATAGTGAATATTCATATTCATTCGCTATTCTAACACATCTGGGTGAGCTCAGAGCGCAATGCTCTGCACCCAGAGTCCACCCTATTTTGAAGCCTCATAGAGCCTCTGGCTCTAATCGGTGCTTCAAAAAAACACCCCCCCGATTGTAATTCATGCGCCGAACATCCTGAAAGGGGCTGGACGCATTGATAAGGGGTGGCAGCAGGATAGGGGAGGCGGCGCCTGTGCACCCTTAATGGACGCGCTGCCCCTACCTAGATATGAAGATGGAGAGGAAGAGTCCACTGCTGGATCGTGCCACCAGACCCACTGATTGGCATCCCCTGTGTTCAGTCAGCGCACGATCGTGCCTCAGGCAGCATGCGCGCTCCCCCCAGTGTCTATTGCATGAAATTACGTACAGGTACGTTGTTTCGCGCAATAGAGCTGACCTGCCACAGTAAAAAGTGCGGTAGGTGGTAGGCAAGTGGTTAAGGAAAAATAGACTAAAATGAATTTATGTACACACAAACCCAATTTTTAAATATAACAGATGAGGTTGCGTTGAGTAAATAGATACCAAAACATGTCAGGATTAAAAATTGTGTGCACCCATGAAATGGCGACTAACTACGATACCTAAAATTTTCATAGGTGATGCTTTAAAAGCCTTTATAGCTTATCAGTGTAGAGTTAATCATAGATGATGACTGCTTATAATTACTGCTCTCACTCATACATTTGGCGGCAATACCTCACAGCCACTTGCTGACTGGACGTATATATCTGTATGGTGGCCAGCAAGTAGTTAACTAAATTTTAGATCCCAACTCCAGCTAAAATATTTTTCTTTTTATACCTCTGGATACAAGAAAGGAGTAAATCCTAATCCTAATACATCACTGATTACAACAAAGCCTTTAATTGCGTTGACCATGTTAAATTTAGAAATGAAGGTACATCTTGTTTTTTATGAAGAACTTCTACACCAGAGGTCTCCAAACTGTGGTCCGAGGAATGGAGGTCTCCAAACTGTGGTCCGAGGAATGTTTGATTGCATCTGGCTCTTTGGCCAGTATCTCATCCACTGACACTAATGGTGGAACACAATTCCCAGATAGCAAGCAATCAAATGGCAAGTTTAAAAATGACAGGCTTCACAAGTTTGTTGTACAATTGCAGCAAGTCCACATTGCATGAATCCAGATCAACTTTCTTTTCAAACATTCTGCAAATCTGCTACAAGTTCTGGTTCAGTTATGTTGTACAATAGTCATCCCACCACAGGGGGGTAGATTTGCAGAGTTCTTGCTGTAGGCTCACCACTGCAACTTCGCTCTTGCTAGAGACTTGCCACACAAATTTGCTTCAAATTGAAAAAGTGTCAATCAGAACTTGTGCTTCTGCAGGTGTACAACTTACCAGTGAAAATGTGCAGCAACAGGCTTACAATTTCACTGCCACAAATTTGTGGCAAGTTATCCTTGCTGTCTGGGTTCCTCCCAATGACATCAAAGAGCAAAATTCCTACTAATGACACAGTGATGGGCACGGTTCCCAAAGATGGGGCATTGTTTGCTCCAACCGATGCTGGGACATTTTTTACTCCTGATGGCCAAGGTCTGGCCCCCTAAGGTCTGAAGGACAGTAAACCCACCCTTTTTTTTTTTGAAAGTTTAGAGACCTCTGCTCTGCACCAATCAAGAACACCATGTTCATGGCAGAAAATGGAGACACAGACTGGTTTAAGCAAAGGAGACAAGGTTATGTACACCCATCCTACTTATTCAACTCATAAGCTGAATTATAAGAGAAGCAAGCATGAAGGAAGGTAGAGGTTTTGAAATATATGGAAGGTACAACAACAACCTTTGATATGCCGATGACACTACCATAGCTGCCAACTGTCCCGAATTTCCCGGGACATTCCCGGGACTTGGACTTCATTCCCGGATTTGTGGCGTCCCGGAAAATGTCCCGAAAAATTCGGTTCCGGTTTTTGAAACCGCCGCCGCCGCCGCTAGAGGTCGGCGGCCGGCGGAGACATTGTCTCCGCCGGCCGCCATTTTGTTGGAGTTCAGGAAGACGGCTGGGGGGGGGGGCTAGACGAAGCTTCTGCGTCGCCGCCCACCCCCTGCCCCGCTCCGCCTCGGCCCGCCCCGCTACGCCTCGGCCCGCCCCGCCTCGGCACGCTCCGCTCCGCCTCGCCCCGCCTCGGCCCGCCCCGCTCCGCCTCGCCCCGCCTACCCCCCGCCCCGCTGCCAGTCTGTTATGGAAAGGGGCGGGGGTTCTAGGTGGGGGCGCGCACCGCTGTGGGACACGATGTGAGTGGGGGGGGGGCACAGGGGACACCTGATGTGAGTGGGGGGGGGCATTGGGGACACCTGATGTGAGTGGGGGGGGCACTGGGGACACCTGATGTGAGGGGGGGGGCACTGGGGACACCTGATGTGAGGGGGGGACACCTGATGTGAGGGGGGGGGCACTGGGGACACCTGATGTGAGGGGGGGGGCATTGGGGACACCTGATGTGAGTGGGGGGGGCACTGGGGACATCTGATGTGAGGGGGGGGCACTGGGGACACCTGATGTGAGGGGGGGGCACTGGGGACACCTGATGTGAGGGGGGGACACCTGATGTGAGGGGGGGGCACTGGGGACACCTGATGTGAGGGGGGGGGCACTGGGGACACCTGATGTGAGGGGGGGACACCTGATGTGAGGGGGGGACACCTGATGTGAGGGGGGGGGCACTGGGGACACCTGATGTGAGGGGGGGGGGCACTGGGGACACCTGATGTGAGTGGGGGGGGCACTGGGGACACCTGATGTGAGTGGGGGGGGCACTGGGGACACCTGATGTGAGTGGGGGGGGCACTGGGGACACCTGATGTGAGTGGGGGGGGCACTGGGGACACCTGATGTGAGGGGGGGAGGGCACTGGGGACACCTGATGTGAGGGGGGGACACCTGATGTGAGTGGGGGGGGCACTGGGGACACCTGATGTGAGTGGGGGGGGCACTGGGGACACCTGATGTGAGTGGGGGACACCTGATGTGAGTGGGGGGGGCACTGGGGACACCTGATGTGAGTGGGGGGGGCACTGGGGACACCTGATGTGAGGGGGGGACACCTGATGTGAGTGGGGGGGGGCACTGGGGACACCTGATGTGAGTGGGGGGGGCATTGGGGACACCTGATGTGAGGGGGGGACACCTGATGTGAGTGGGGGGGCACTGGGGACACCTGATGTGAGGGGGGGGCACTGGGGACACCTGATGTGAGGGGGGGGGGCACTGGGGACACCTGATGTGAGGCGGGGGCACTGGGGACACCTGATGTGAGTGGGGGGGGGGCACTGGGGACACCTGATGTGAGTGGGGGGGGCACTGGGGACACCTGATGTGAGTGGGGGGGGCACTGGGGACACCTGATGTGAGGGGGAGCTCCGCCAGGGACTCCTGATGTGAGGGGGGCTCCGCCGGGGACTCCTGATGTGAGGGGGGGCTCCGCCGGGGACTCCTGATGTGAGGGGGGGCTCCGCCGGGGACTCCTGGTGTGAGGGGGGCTCCGCCGGGGACTCCTGGTGTGAGGGGGGCTCCGCTGGGGACTCCTGGTGTGAGGGGGGCTCCGCCGGGGACTCTTGATGTGAGGGGGGCTCCGCTGGGGACTCTTGATGTGAGGGGGGCTCCGCTGGGGACTCTTGATGTGAGGGGGGGCTCCGCTGGGGACTCTTGATGTGAGGGGGGGCTCCGCTGGGGACTTCTGATGTGAGGGGGGGCTCCGCCGGGGACTCCTGGTGTGAGGGGGGCTCCGCTGGGGGCACCTGATGCAAGGACGGACTCTGCTCGGACATCTGAAGCAAGGACGGACGGCTGGTGGCAGGCGACGTGGCAGGTGACACGCTCAGGGATCCCACTGATTCTGCATTATGGTGAGTTGAATGATTTCATTTTATATTACAATGTAATAATAGAAATAATGCGCTTCAATCATCCTGACACCATAACAACTATGGTGCCGGGATGATTGAAGCATTAACACCAGGTGTTTGGAGTATCTTTATCTGCTGATTGTTAAACTTTCTAGAATACACATATTTTTATTGTGTAGGATCTGGGGCTGCTGTCCCGTCATTTCCCTCTCTCTCCCCCTCTCCCCCCCTCTCCATCCCTCATTCATTTCAGACTCTAACCACACCCTCTAGAGCCACGCCCATGTAAGCCACGCCCACAATTTCGCGTAAACCACGCCCATTTTTCGGCGCGGCGCGCTTCGCGCGCCGCACTTGTCTGTTTTTGATAGGCCACGCCTGCTGGTGAATGCCCCGCCCCCTAATTATTGGACAGCTCCGCCTACAGCCACAAAAGTGTCCCACATTTTTTTTTTACAATGTTGGCAACTATGCACTACATCCATAGCTGAAAATGTGGACAACCTCAAAAGCCACCAATAATGAAAGAACAGAGTAAAAATATCAAAAATGGTTATGACAAGGAAGACATCACACTTCAGAGCTAATGGTGAAGATATAGCTGGCAGCTTCTACCTCCTTGGATCAATTATTAACAACAAAGGATCCAGCAGTCGAGAAACATGAAGTACAGTGGCTCTTGGAGGAGCAAGGATGAAAGGCCCAGAAAAGATTAAAAATATTGATGTGTCTAGAAGATCAAAGGTCGGATTTGTCCAGTCTTTGGTATTATCTGTCACTTTCTGCAGTAAAAGCTGGACAACGAAGAAGAAAATAATGGAAAAGTATAGATGCCTTTGAACGTTGGTGTTGGTGATGCATTTTATGATTTTTTTTTTTTAACAAAAAAATAAAACAAATGGATCCCTAAGTAGTTCAAGCCCAACTTTTCAGTAGAAGCCTAGGTGGCTTAGTTGAAGCTCTTATTTTGGACATTTTATTAAAATAGCCAACATACTGGAAACAACCATTATACTTGGATAAGTTGAAGAGGACAGCCAGCAACATGGTGGCTGTTTTCAGTCACAGAAAGTATGGGCATGCGCTTGCATAGACTTAAAACCCAAGCTGAAGACAGATCATGTGGTCACCAGGAGTTAATATTTCTAAAGAAAAAATTTGCGCTAGGTGTACAAACAATAACTTAGTGAATATCACCCGTGAAGGAAAATCCTGCAGCTATGCACTATACCTTGATAAGGGCACTACTAAATAGATATAACAAAAAGCACAGCGCTGGATATAAATGCAAAAATACAACAAAAATTGATATTACTATTAAAGCACCAACAACTTTCATATGTGATAAAAGAAAAAAATAGAAATGAACAATAACATGAATGCTTCACTATAGTGATATATATGCGTGACTATTCCCAGTTTTTTATCCACACATTTAGAAAAAGTCCAAAGATGCAAAAATTATGTCAAAACAAATGTCCAAAAAAGCAATTAAATGTGACTTTGAATAATAAATCCGTGACTGTCACCGTGTTGAAATCCCGTCACCTGGTATAGATTGAAGGCTTACCAGATAGCCTCTGATCAGAGGCATAGAGCTAACAGCTTGGGGTTTGCCCTCCACAGCGGCTGGAACTTTAGCTGGGATGATGGATGTAGATCCACAAACGATCGCCACAGGCTTCCAGACAGCGGTACAATCAGGGAAGAGAGCTCGCCTGATGATGTCATTTCTGACGAAACGGCCGTAGGATAGACACGCTCGTACCGACGGCGCATGCGCGGAGTTTTTGTTTTAAAGCTGTATTGGTTCCTTGCAAGGAAAAGTGTTTTTATGGATGCCAGTGAGGCGACTTTTTAATAAACAAGAGATAAAACGTTCTACACCATTGGAGTTTTCTCTTTTCTTTTAAACGCTTCCATATCGGTGAGAGCTCTCTTCCCTGATTGTACCGCTGTCTGGAAGCCTGTGGTGATCGTTTGTGGATCTACATCCATCATCCCAGCTAAAGTTCCAGCCGCTGTATATACTATAGTGAAGCATTCATGTTATTGTTTATGCATATATATCACTATAGCATTCATGTTATTGTTTATGCATATATATCACTATAGTGAAGCATTCATGTTATTGGTCACCAGGAGTTGACTGTCTTGACAGCACATATTAATAATAATAATAATAATAATAATAATAATAGTATTAAAGAGCCGGGAATGTTATAACTTGTCTGGTTTGCATTGCTGTTTATGTCATTCTATTCCACTATTTATATAGTAGTGTTGAAATACACAGCACAAAGGCCATAGACCTATCACATCAGTCCATTTTCTCCATGAGAAGCTCATAAGCTTATGACCTAACTACATAATATGTAAGGATGTCTATATGACCAGGAACCGACCTCTGTGGTACATTACCGCACACAGATTAGCATTCCTTATGTTGTGTGTTCTGCCTCAAATGCTTAATGCATTGACAAACCTCCTGTCCGTTTAGTATGGCCATTTGCTAACTTGGCACCGTCCACAGACAAGACACAGAAGTTGAATCCAGTACAATTTTACTTTAGATAATTGTTGTACAAAGGATGTTTTTTCCAGTCTTTTTGAAGTGTAAGGAAGACAGTGGCCTTCCTAAGCCCTATCCCTGTGAAGAACTAACACTGAATGATGGAACATTGAAGAAACAGGGAAGGGGATCCTATCTGCAGTAGGACAAGCCAAGTTCCAATGTACCACAATGGGCCTTTTAAAACACCTGCCCTTTTTTATTCATCACACTACAATACACAGATAGTTTACATCTGTGCACTGTAGTGTGCAAAAATGCACATCAGTTGTGGTGCATTAAGGATGTGTGTGGGGTGCCAATTAAAATATAGTTGTGAATCTGGCCATAAAGCCCAACACAGGGCAAAAAAAGGTTTTCCCTTGCAGTGGCAACCTCACGTCCAGAACAGGGCTTTGGAGACTGCTCTGGGCTTGATGACATCAGGGACAGTTCATTGCTCAAGACTGCTAGAGTGCAGGGGTACAACAGCTGTGGGGACCAGTCTTGTGTGTGAAGGATCAGAGGATCAAATAAGTATATCTCTCCTAGGCTAGGGGTCGCCAAACTTTCTAAACAAAGGGCCAGTTAAGTCGGACTGTGTCCAGTTGGAGTAAACAATGCTCCATCTTTGGTATTAGGGGGAGAAATAGTGCCCTATCGTTGGTATCAGTGAACGGAATTATGCCCCATTGTTGGTGTCAGTGGAAGGAATAATGCCACATTGCTGGTGTCTGTGGCAGGAATGATGCCTCAAGGATTGGACAAAGTTAAGCAAAGGGCCGCATCTGGCCCCTGGGCCACAGTTTGGAGATGTCTGCCTTAGACAAAAATGAGTATGATGGGGGCTGATAAGTATTGAGCCTTACCCAGAAAAAATCGAGGTAGGAAGCTGTAAATTGCAGGGTGTGGTGGCCAATTTGTTTATATTCAATGGTGCAAAAATCAACTACCTTATCTTTTTTTTCAGGTCCAAAGTGAACATGGTAGCACCTCCAGAAAAATTAAATGTAAAAGAGCATAGAACCATAATCAAGTTCCTGCTTCTCCAAGGGAAAGGTGCGAAGCAGATCCATGATGAAATGTCACAAATTTTGGGTGACAGTGGCCCTTCATATGCAACAGTTAAACGTTGGGTTGTCAATTTTAAAACTGGACATTTCGGTGTTGAAAGTGAGAAACCCAGTGGAAGGCCTGTTTCTGTCTCTGTGCCTGCAAATGTGAAGGCCATCCATGACATGATCATGGTGGACCAGCCAAAAGTATTGCTACATATCTGGGAATATCACATGAGAGAGTTGCTGCCATTACCCACGACTTGGAAATGAGAAAGCTTGCAGCAAAGTGGATCCCAAAATGTTTGACTTTTGCAGGCACAGAGACAGGAACAGGCCTTCCACTGGGTTTCTCACTTTCAACACCAAAATGACCAGTTTTAAAATTGACAACCAACTGTTGCATATGAAGGGCCACTGTCACCCAAAGTTTGTGACATTTCATCATGGATCTGCTTCGCACCTTTCCCTTGGAGAAACAGGAATTTGATCATGGTCCTATGCTCTTCCACATTGAATTTTTCTGGAGGTGCTGCCATGTTCACTTTGGACTTGAAAAAGAAAGATAAGTTAAAATCACAGGTAGTTGATTTTTGCACCATTGAATATAGACAAATTGGCCGGTACACCTTGCAATTTATTGCTTCCTAGCTCGATTTTTTCTGGGTAAGGCTCAATACTTATCCGCACCCCCTCGTAATTAACTCTTGCAGTGTGGGCACAGCACAGGGAAAACGTTCCAGCTTTAACCTTAACAAAAATAAAGCATTGCTCCAGGTCAGTCCACACAGTACCCGTTCCAAGAACCCTTACATTGAGGTGCTTGCAACCAAGGAGACTTCAATAGAACAAATTGATGGCCACATACTGTAGTAAGGACACTCCAAAAATACTTTATTGAAGCAAAATCGCAATAAGAACATCACAGCAACAGAATCCATGAAGATATGTTGATGTTTCATGCTCAAATCGCATACTTATTATGAGTAAGCACCTTTGAGCACGAAACGCGCCAACATACTTATCTCCCTGGATCCTGGGGGTGTGATGTTTCTGTTGTGAATTTGCCTCAATCCAGTATTTCAGAGTGTCCTTACTACAGGATGCGGCCATCCACTTGTTCTATTTCAGCTTTATTTTCTGGGAACAAGTTCAAACACAAGGAGAACAGGCATACAGTACTTCATGCAGGTGGGATGTAAGCCCAGAACCTCAGCACTACAAAGGTGCTCACCACTTACCACCAACATAATACCTTCATTAGTCTTTACTTGAGTCAGGCAATGAATGATAAAAGTGTTAGTTATATGAATACCTAATTGACTTCCTTCTAATTAGACACACAAGATACGCGTTTACCGGACAATATGTAAATCTTCTATGCAATTACCCATAATTATTCCCTGGATTACTATATCTGAGGATGTTATTGCTTTAGGGATAAAATATAAAGGAACAATTCATAATCATGGTCTGGGAAGAAAGAAACGTTTTACATCCATCTTTATTTAATTGGTTTTATTGAAGATATAGATTTTTCCAAAGAGTTTAAAGCAATAGAGCATAGAATGGTATTGCGTTTAAACCTGCAGTCAGAGCATTGTGTGGGAGGGGCCACTGTGGGAACAAAGTGCATTGTGTGTAACGGCTAGTGAGATGACATTGATCATGTTACCCCTCCCCGTAGAATACATTTTTCCATTGTTTTTTTTTCAATAAATTCAACTTTAAGAGATTTTGTAAAATGTAAATGCTTTTTGGTAAGCTCTTTAACCACTTGACCTCCCGAAGATTTACTCCCCCCCCCCCCCCCCCTTCATAACCTGGCCATATTTTGCTATACGGCACTGCGTTAATTTAACTGACAATTGCGCAGTCATGCAATGCTGCACATAAATAAACAGTATGTCATTTCCCCCCACAAATAGAGCTTTCTTTTGGTGGTATTTGATCACCACTGAGTTTTTAATTTTTTGTGCTATAAAAAAAAACAAACAATTTTCTCATCAATTTAGGGCAGTATGTATTCTGCTACATATTTTTGGGAAAAAAATCCCAATAAGCGCATATTAATTGGTTTTCACAAAAGTTATAGCGTCTACAAACTATTGTATATATACTGGAATTTTTTTTTTTTTTTTTACACCAGTAATGGCGGCGATCAGCGACTTATAGCGGGACTGTGATATTGCGGTGGACAGTCTGACACTAAGTGCCGGTTCACACTACTGCGCTCTACGAGATTGCATGTGATTCACACAGCACTTGGTCCTTGCGATTTCAGCCATACAAATAGTATGGCTGATATCGCATCGCATTCGGACCAAACTTGCACAGGACCCTTTTTTGGTCTACACCAGAATCGTATCGCAGGGGTGTTCACACCCAGGGGATCCGGTTCATGCCTGAAGTGACAGTTCACAGTGCGATGTGCAAGCTGAAATGGGGGTGTCATTAACCACTTCATTAACTGGCAGAATTTATCCCCTTCCTGACCAGAGCGTTTTTTGCGATTCGGATTTGCGTCACTTTAACTGACAATTGCGCGGTCGTGCGACATGGCTCCCAAACAAAATTGACATCCTTTTTTTCCCACAAATAGAGCTTTCTTTTGGTGGTATTTGATCACCTCTGCGCTTTTTATTTTTTGCGCTATAAACAAAAAAATAGCGACAATTTTGAAAAAAACGCATTATTTTTTACTTTTTGTTATAATAAATATCCCCAAAAAATATTTAAAAAAACATTTTTTCTCCTCAGTTTAGGCCGATACATATTCTTCTACATATTTTTGGTTAAAAAAAAATCTCAATAAGCATTTATTGATTGGTTTGCGCAAAAGTTATAGCGTTTACAAAATAGGGGGCATTTTTATTATAATTTTTTTTTTTTACTAGTAATGCCGGCGATCAGCGATTTTTATCGTGACTGCAACATTATGGCAGACACATCAGACATTTTTGACACATTTTTGGGACCATTGTCATTTATACAGCAATCAGTGCTATACAAATGCACTGATTCCTGTGTAAATGACACTGGCAGTGAAGGGGTTAACTACTAGGGGGCTAGGGAGGGGTTAAGTATGTCCTGGGGAGTGTTACTAACTGTGGGGGGGCGTGGCTACATGTGACACGTCACTGATCTCTGCTCCCGATGACAGGGAGCAGAGATCAGTGACACTGTTACTAGGCAGAACGGGGAGATGCTTGTTTACATCAGCATCTCCCCGTTCGTCCTCTTCGTGAGGCGATCGCGGGTATCCCCGTGGCGATCGAGTCCGAAACCCAAAACACGGAGCTCCCGGCCAGTGTGCACGCAATGGCACGCCGGCAAATTCAAAGGGACGTACAGGTACGCCCATTTGCCCAACCGTGCCATTCTGCCGACGTACATCGGCGTGCGCCGGTCGGGACATGGTTAACAATGTATTGACACTCCCGGCAGTTCACATATGGCAGTGTGAACTGCCGTGCGAGTTGGGTGCGATGCGGGAGCCCGCAGTGGATTTGCATGGTTCCCGCATTGCACAAGTGTGAACCGAGCCTTACTGACACTTTTGACACTCTGTGGCAACCAGTGACACTAATACAGTGATCAGTGCTAAAAATATGCTCCGTCACTGTACTTATGACACTGGCTGGGAAGGGGTTAAACATCTAGGGCGATCAAAAGGTTAACTGTGCGCCTAACCAGCGTTTTTGTGTACTTCGTGTTCTGTTTTTATTAACCAGTTGCCGACCGCCGCACGACGATGTACGTCGACAGAGCGGCACGGGCAGGCAAAAGGACTTACAGGTACGTCCTTGCCTGCCCGCGGGTGGGGGATCCGATCGGACCCCCCCCCCGGTGCCAGCGGCGGTCGGATCGAGGTCAGGGTCGATCAAAGGTGAGGGGGAGGCCACTCATTCGTGGCCCCCCCCTCGCGATCGCTCCTGGCCAATGACAAGCTTCCTCGGCTTCTGTGAATGTAAACAGAAGCAGAGGAAGTGATGTCATCTCTCCTCGAGCCGGTCTTTTCGTCCGGCGCCGAGGAGAGAAGACATCCAAGTAAGTGCACCAACACTACACATACAGTAGAACACGCAGGCACACTTGTCACCCCCCTGTCACCCCCGATCACCCCCTGATCACCCTCCTGTACCCCCTGTCACTCTGACACCAATAGCAGGTTTTTTTTTTTTTCTGATTTATTGCATTGGTGTCAGTTTGTGTCAGTTACAAGTGTTAGGGCAGTTAGGTTAGCCCCCTTTAGGTCTAGGGTACCCCCCTTTAGGTCCAGGGTACCCCCCTAACCCCCCTAATAAAGTTTTAACCCCGTGATCACCCCCCGTCGCCAGTGTCACTAAGCGATCGTTTTTCTGATCGCTGTATTAGTGACACAGGTGACGCTAGTTAGGGAGGTAAGTATATAGGTTCGCTGTTAGTGTTTTATAGCGACAGGGACCCCCATATACTACCTACTAAAGGTTTTAACCCCTTGATTGCCCCCTAGTTAACCCTTTCACCAGCGATCACCATATAATTGTTACAGGTGACGCTGGTTAGTTGGTTTGTTTTTTGTAGTTTATTGTAGTTTATTACAGTTTTAGGGCACCCGCCGTTTATTACCTTATAAAGGTTTAACCCCCTAATTGCCCGGCGGTGATAGAAGTTACGTTTTTAGGGTCAGATAAGGTCTGCGTCGCCCCAGGCAGCGTCAGGTTAGCGCCAGTACCGCTAAAACCCACGCACGCAGCATACACCTCCCTTAGTGCTATAGTATCTGAACGGATCGATATCTGATCCAATCAGATCTATACTCCCCAGCAGTTTAGGGTCCCCCAAAAAAACGCAGTGTTAGCGGGATCAGCCCAGATACCTGCTAGCACCTGCGTTTTGCTCCTCGGCCCAGCCCAGCCCAGCCCACCCAAGTGCAGTATCGATCGATAACTGTCACAAAACACTAAACACACATAACTGTAGCGTTTGCAGAGTCAGGCCTGATCCCTGCGATCGCTAGCAGTTTTTTGGTAGCGCTTTGAATCAGTCGCTGACAGTCAGGAGCTTTTTTGCCTGTGAGTCTCACTAGTGTACCCCTAAATTTAGAGCCCAAAATGGCAAATCGAAGGTACACTAGTGAAGAGGCCTACACGTTTCTGAGCATGACAGATAGTGAAGAGGAAGTCACTCATCTGTCAAGTTCAGGCTCAGAATACGAACCTGTAGAGGACAGCGGCTCCATGACAGATAGCTCTGACGACGGAGTTGTGGTCCCTGCTAGGGTCAGGCGTACCAGACCCCGATCTTCTTCTTCTGTCCTTGAAGTGCAAGAACCGCAGGGCTCTCGTAGGGAGCAGAGAGGTACTAGTGCCGCTACTCCTTCTGGTGAACTGGCAAGCACCAGCGGCCTAGTACACCCTGGTCGTACATCCAGCACTGCAGTATCACGTGGTGACGTGGCGAGTCCCATAAGTGCATTTCAAGCTGGCGAGGTGGCAAGCACAACTAGTGTCCCGCTGCCACCAATAAGACAAAGACAGGCCCGTCGTGCCCATAGTGCCCTTCCTGCTGCATTCGCCAATCCGAAGTGGTTGGGTACCCACCACTTCTGCAGCACCCGTACTTCCCCCTTTCACTGGCCAACCCGGAATTCAGGTGGAAACAGTTGACTTTATGCCACTGGATTTTTATTCACTGTTTTTCATCGAAGATCTCTATAGATCTATTGTGGACCAAAGCAATTTGTACGCTGGTCAACACATCGCCGCTAATCCCCAGTCCTCCCTTGCCAGAGATTGGAGACCAATTACGGTCTCCGAATTTAAGATCTTTCTGGGCCTTTCCCTCAACATGGGCATAACCAAAAAGAGTGAGTTGCGGTCATATTGGTCCACTGACCCAATTCACCATATGCCCGTGTTCTCTGCCTCCATGACCAGGGCACGATACGAGCAGATTTTGCGGTTCATGCACTTCAACGACAATGAACTCTGTCGTCCTCGTGGAGACCCTGCATACGATCGGCTCTACAAAATTCGGCCCCTCGTAAACCACTTCAACCAACGTTTTGCAGACTTGTTTACCCCCCATCAAGTTGTCTGCGTTGATGAGTCCCTGATTAAGTTTTCTGGCCGCTTGTCCTTCAAACAGTACCTTCCCAGCAAGCGTGCCAGATACGGGGTCAAGATGTATAAGCTCTGTGACAGGGCCACAGGCTATACATGTAGATTTATGGTTTACGAGGGCAAAGATAGTCACGTAGAGCCAATAAACTGCCCTGACTACATAGGAAGCGCTGGCAAGATAGTGTGGGACTTGGTGTCACCCTTATTCGGAAAGGGGTACCACTTGTACGTGGACAATTATTATACGAGCGTGCCACTTTTTAGTCACTTGTTTGATCAGCAGATTGGAGCATGTGGCACCGTGCGACCTAATCGCCGGGGCTTTCCCCAGCGGCTTGTAGAGTCCCGTCTTAGGCTGGGGGAGAGAGCCTGCTTGAAGTATAATAATTTGCTCGCTATGAAGTGGAGGGATAAGAAGAATGTTTTCGTTCTTACCTCCCTTCATGCAGACACGACGACCCAAATTACTACGGCGACTGATGTTGTGGAGAAACCCCTCTGTGTCCACGAATACAACCTTAATATGGGAGGGGTGGACCTCAACGACCAGTTGTTGGTGCCGTACCTAATTGCCCGTAAGGCCAGACGCTGGTACAAAAAAGTGTCTGTTTATTTATTTCAATTGGCTTTGCTGAACGCTCATGTGCTATACAGAGCTTCAGGACGGACTGGATCCTTCCTTAAATTCCAGGAAGAGATCGTCAGAGCCCTTCTGTTTCCAGACGGTGCTCCACCTCACCTTCCCAATCCAAATGCAGTAGGCCGGCTGCATGAGAGGCATTTTCCTTATGTCCTCCAGAGTACCCCTACCCAACGAGCCCCCCCAAAGAAAATGTCGTGTCTGCAGAAAGCGCGGATTTAGGCGTGACACCCGGTATTATTGTCCCTCCTGTCCTGGCAATCCTGGTCTTTGCATTGGTGAATGTTTTGAACGCTACCATACACTAGTTGAGTATTAGCGTAGGGTACAGCACTGCACAGACTAGGACACACTTCCACAGGGTCTCCCAAGATGCCATCGCATTTTGAGAGACCCAAACCTGGAACCGTTACAGTTTTAAAAGTTACAGTTATAAAAAAAAAAAAAGTAAAAAAAAAAAAAATACACAAAAAAAATATAAAATAAAAAAACCAAAAATAGTTGTCGTTTTATTGTTCTCTCTCTCTCTATTTTCTCTCTATTGTTCTGCTCTTTTTTACTGTATTCTATTCTGCATTGTTTTATTGTTATGTTTTATCATGTTTGCTTTTCAGGTATGTAATTTTTTTATAGTTTACTGTGATTTAAACATTTTTTTGTTTTCAGGTACGCCATTCAGCTGCAGCGCGGATTTATTTATCTTGACAGCAACAGCGTTTGCTCCCACGATACATAAAGCCGTGACTCCAGCGCTGTCGGAGGTGATTTCAGCACCACAGTTACATACTTCAGCATATATGCCGAAGCGTGGGGGCAGAAGTGGGTGGAGGAGCGATTTGCTCCTGCCTTTTGCGGGAGGATGCCCCCATGCTTCGGCATATATATATTTTAGGTAGGCACAGGTTGCGTTAAATGTTTTATTTTTTACTATGTTTTTTTTTTGTATTTGCTTTGCAGGTATGGTAAGTATTACTGTTATACTGTAATGTTACTTTGTTTTTTGTTAACCATCATTTGCTTAGCAGGTACGCCATTCAGTTGCAGCGCGGATTTATTTATCTTGACAGCAACAGCGTTTGCTCCCACGATACATAAAGCCGTGACTCCAGCGCTGTCGGAGGTGATTTCACCACCACAGTTACATACTTCAGCATATATGCCGAAGCGTGGGGGCAGTGGGTGGAGGAGCAATTTGCTCCTGCCTTTTGCGGGAGGATGCCCCCATGCTTCGGCATATATAAATGGTGCATGTATGCCCATCATTAGAAGTGGGTGGATGAAGGGAGGTATTCTAATGGTGGGCATACCCACCGATCAATATCTTTTTTTCGTTCAGCCCACAGGCTGCATGAAAAAAAAGTTTACAATATATGCCCAACAAGGACCAGCAACGTACTGGTATGTTGCTGGACTTTGAGTGGTTATACCAGAATGATGCCTGCAGGTTTAGGTATCATCTTGGTATCATTCTTTTCAGCCAGCGGTCGGCTTTCATGTAAAAGCAATCCTAGCGGCTAATTAGCCTCTAGACTGCTTTTACAAGCAGTGGGAGGAAATGCCCCCCCCCCACCGTCTTCCATGTTTTTCTCTGGCTCTCCTGTCCCAACAGGGAACCTGAGAATGCAGCCAGTGATTCGGCCAGCTGACCATAGAGCTGATCAGAGACCAGAATGGCTCCAAACATCTCTATGGCCTAAGAATCCGGAAGCTACGAGCATTTCATGACTTAGATTTCGCCAGATGTAAACAGCGCCATTGGGAAATTGGGAAAGCATTTTATCACACCGATCTTGGTGTGGTCAGATGCTTTGAGGGCAGAGGAGAGATCTAGGGTCTAATAGACCCCAATTTTTTCAAAAAAGAGTACCTGTCACTACCTATTGCTATCATAGGGGATATTTACATTCCCTGAGATAACAATAAAAATGATTTAAAAAAAATAAAAATGAAAGGAACAGTTTAAAAATAAGATAAAAAATCAAAAAATTAATTAAAAAAAAAAAAAAGCACCCCTGTCCCCCCTGCTCTCGCGCAAAGGCGAACGCAAGCGTTGGTCTGGCGTCAAATGTAAACAGCAATTGCACCATGCATGTGAGGTATCACCGCGAAGGTCAGATCGAGGGCAGTAATTTTAGCAGTAGACCTCCTCTGTAAATCTAAAGTGGTAACCTGTAAAGGCTTTTAAAGGCTTTTAAAAATGTATTTAGTTTGTCGCCACTGCACGTTTGTGCGCAATTTTAAAACATGTCATGTTTGGTATCCATGTACTCGGCCTAAGATCATCTTTTTTATTTCATCAAACATTTGGGCAATATAGTGTGTTTTAGTGCATTAAAATTTTAAAAAGTGTGTTTTTTCCCCAAAAAATGCGTTTGAAAAATCGCTGCGCAAATACTGTGTGAAAAAAAAAAATGAAACACCTACCATTTTAATCTGTAGGGCATTTGCTTTAAAAAAATATATAATGTTTGGGGGTTCAAAGTAATTTTCTTGCAAAAAAAAATAATTTTTTCATGTAAACAAAAAGTGTCAGAAAGGGCTTTGTCTTCCAGTGGTTAGAAGAGTGGGTGATGTGTGACATAAGCTTCTAAATGTTGTGCATAAAATGCCAGGACAGTTCAAAACCCCCCCAAATGACCCCATTTTGGAAAGTAGACACCCCAAGCTATTTGCTGACCCCATTTGGAAAGTAGACACCCCAAGCTATTTGCTGAGAGGCATGTCGAGTCCATGGAATATTTTATATTGTGACACAAGTTGCGGGAAAAAGACAAATTATTATTTTTTTTTTTTTTTTTTGCACAAAGTTGTCACTAAATGATATATTGCTCAAACATGCCATGGGAATATGTGAAATTACACCCCAAAATACATTCTGTTGCCTCTCCTGAGTACGGGGATACCACATGTGTGAGACTTTTTGGGAGCCTAACTGCATAGGGGACCCCGAAAACCAAGCACCGCCTTCAGGCTTTCTAAGGGCGTAAATTTTTGATTTCACTCTTCACTGCCTATCACAGTTTCGGAGGCCATGTAATGCCCAGATGGCACAAACCCCCCCCCAAATGACCCCATTTTGGAAAATAGACACCCAAAGCTATTTGCTGAGAGGTATAGTGAGTATTTTGCAGACCTCACTTTTTGTCACAAACTTTTGAAAATTGAAAAAAGAAAAAAAAAATACGTTTTTCTTGTCTTTCTTCATTTTCAAAAACAAATGAGAGCTGCAAAATACTCACCATGCCTCTCAGCAAATAGCTTGGGGTGTCTACTTTCCAAAATGGGGTCATTTTGGGGCGGTTTTGTGCTATCTTGGCATTTTATGGCCTTCAAAACTGTGATGGGTAGTAAGGAGTGAAATCAAAAATTAACGCTCTTAGAAATCCTGAAGGCGGTGATTGGATTTCGGGGGGCCCCGTATGACGTTAGGCTCCCAAAAAGTGCCACTCATGTGGTATCCCCGTACTCAGGAGAAGCAGCAGAATGTATTTTGGGGTGTAATTCCACATATGCCCATGGCATGTTTGAGCAATATATCATTTAGTGACAACTTTGTGCAAAAAAAAAAAAAAAAAAATTGTCACTTTCCCGCAACTTGTGTCAAAATATAAAATATTCCATGTACTCATCATGCCTCTCAGCAAATAGCTTGGGGTGTCTTCTTTCCAAAATGGGGTCATTTGGGGGGGTTTTGTGCCATCTGGGCATTTTATGGCCTTCAAAAATGTGATAGGTAGTGAGGAGTGAAATCACAACTTTACGCCCTTAGAAATCCTGAAGGCGGTGCTGGGTTTTCGGGGCCCCGTACGCGGCTAGGCTCCCAAAAAGTCCCACACATGTGGTATCCCCATACTCAGGAGAATCAGCAGAATGTATTTTGGGGTGCAATTCCACATAAGCCCATGGCCTGTGTGAGCAATATATCATTTAGTGACAACTTTGTGCAAAAAAAAAAAAAAAAATTGTCACTTTCCCGCAACTTGTGTCAAAAAATAAAATATTCCATGGACTCAACATGCCTCTCAGCAAATAGCTTGGGGTGTCTACTTTCCAAAATGGGGTCATTTGGGGGGGGGTTTGTGCCATCTTGGCATTTTATGGCCTTCAAAACTGTGATAGGTAGTGAGGAGTAAAATCAAAAATTTATGCCCTTAGAAATCCTGAAGGCGGTGCTTGGTTTTTGGGGCCCCGTACGCGGCTAGGCTCCCAAAAAGTCCCACACATGTGGTATCCCCGTACTCAGGAGAAGCAGCAGAATGTATTTTGGGGTGTAATTCCACATATGCCCATGGCATGTTTGAGCAGTATATCATTTAGTGACAACTTTGTGCAAAAAAAAAAAAAAAAAAATTGTCACTTTCCCGCAACTTGTGTCCAAATATAAAATATTCCATGGACTCAACATGCCTCTCAGCAAATAGCTTGGGGTGTCTACTTTCCAAAATGGGGTCATTTGGGGGGGGTTTGTGCCATCTTGGCATTTTATGGCCTTCAAAACTGTGATAGGTAGTGGGGAGTAAAATCAAAAATTTATGCCCTTTGAAATCCTGAAGGCGGTGCTTGGTTTTCGGGGCCCCGTACGCGGCTAGGCTCCCAAAAAGTCCCACACATGTGGTATCCCCGTACTCAGGAGAAGCAGCAGAATGTATTTTGGGGTGTAATTCCACATATGCCCATGGCATGTTTGAGCAATATATCATTTAGTGACAACTTTGTGAAAAAAAAAAAAAAATTGTCACTTTCCCGCAACTTGTGTCCAAATATAAAATATTCCATGGACTTAACATGCCTCTCAGCAAATAGCTTGGGGTGTCTACTTTCCAAAATGGGGTCATTTGGGGGGGGTTTGTGCCATCCTGGCATTTTATGGCCTTCAAAACTGTGATAGGTAGTGAGGAGTAAAATCAAAAATGTATGCCCTTTGAAATCCTGAAGGCGGTGCTTGGTTTTCGGGGCCCCGTACGCGGCTGGGCTCCCAAAAAGTCCCACACATTTGGTATCCCCGTACTCAGGAGAAGCAGCTGAATGTATTTTGGGGTGCAATTCCACATATGCCCATGGCCTGTGTGAGCAATATATCATTTAGTGACAACTTTTTGTAATTTTTTTTTTTTTTTTTGTCATTATTCAATCACTTGGGACAAAAAAAAAATATTCAATGGGTTCAACATGCCTCTCAGCAATTTCCTTGGGGTGTCTACTTTCCAAAATGGGGTCATTTGGGGGGGTTTTGTACTGCCCTGCCATTTTAGCACCTCATGAAATGACATAGACAGTCATAAACTAAAAGCTGTGTAAATTCCAGAAAATGTACCCTAGTTTGTAGGCGCTATAACTTTTGCGCAAACCAATAAATATACGCTTATTGACATTTTTTTTACCAAAGACATGTGGCCGAATACATTTTGGCCTAAATGTATGACTAAAATTGATTTTAATGGATTTTTTTTATAACAAAAAGTAGAAAATATCATTTTTTTCAAAATTTTCGGTCTTTTTCCGTTTATAGCGCAAAAAATAAAAGCGGCAGAGGTGATCAAATACCATTAAAATAAAGCTCTATTTGTGGGAAGAAAAGGACGCAAATTTCATTTGGGTACAGCATTGCATGACCGCGCAATTAGCAGTTAAAGCGACGCAGTGCCAAATTGTAAAAAGTGCTCTGGTCAGGAAGGGGGTAAATCCTTCCGGGGCTGAAGTGGTTAAGGAATGTAATAGATTTTCTTTCCCTGCTTTGCAGGGAAAGAAAATCTATCACATCCCCCCTTACAGAACAGAGCTCTGCCTTGTTTACATGTCTCTCCTCGCTGATCAGTGGGTGTCGGTGTTCTGTCGAAATAGCCAACTCGTCAAAATCTCCAACTACGTCACTTCCGCTAACTCTCCAGCAGCAGACTTCTATGAGTTGGCTCTACTGCCCATGCACGCGTGTGCAACCAGCAGAATAGCAGAGACCCCCAGAAGCTGTTGGAGAACTTGACGAGTTTTCAAAAAAAAGGTAAATGACGTACCTTGCAAATTCATACAGTAGCCATTGGTAGGTCAGAAGAAAACTAGTCGAGTTTTCCAACAGCTGCAGGGGGTTTCTGTTATTCTATGTAAAACTTATGTGTAGCACTAAAAGTTCAACGTAAAATTATGTCTGACCAATGATAAAGGATATCAAAGAAAACATAAAGAAAGTCCCCAGTGTATATAAAACTCATAAAAGGTTGATGTATTTCCAGTGACTTCGTGCAAGGAACATATCAAATGAGTGACATCCGGGGTGAACACAGAAGGGACGCACCACCACTAGGGATGAGCCGAACACCCCCCGGTTCGGTTCGCACCAGAACCTACGAACGGACCTAAAGTTCGCACGAACGTTAGAACCCCATTGACGTCTATGGGACTCGAACGTTCGAAATCAAAAGTGCTCACTTTAAAGGCTAATTTGCATGGTATTGTCCTAAAAAGGGTTTGGGGACCCGGGTCCTACCCCAGGGGACATGTATCAATGCAAAAAAAACTTTTAAAAATGGCCGTTTTTTCGGGAGCAGTGATTTTAATGATGCTTAAAGTAAAAAAAAAAAAAAAGTGAAATATTCCTTTAAATATCGTACCTGGGGGGTGTCTATAGTATGCCTGTAAAGTGGCGCGTGTTTCCCGTGTTTAGAACAGTCCCTGCACCAAATGTCATTTTTTAAGGAAAAAATCTCATTTAAAACTGCTTGCGGGTTTAATGTAATGTCCAGTCCTGGCAATATGGATGAAAATCAGTGAGACAAACACCATGGGTACCCCCCAGTCCATTACCAGGCCTTTTGGGTCTTGTATGGATATTAAGGGGAACCCCGCACCCAAATTAAAATAAGGAAAGGTGTGGGGCCACCAGGCCCTATATACTCTGAACAGCAGTATACAGGCGGTGCAAACAAGACAGGGACTGTAGGTTTGTTGTTAAGTAGAATCTGTTTGTCATTTTGAACGGGTACATTTTTAACGTGTTTAGCTCCAGCCAAAAAATCTTTTTTAAGCTTTTTGGAAAACATAGGGAAGGGTTATCACCCCTGTGACATTTGTTTTGCTGTCTTTCCTCCTCTTTAAAAGATTTCACCTCACTTTTTGTCCCAATGACAAATGCTTTTTGAGAATTTGGGGTTTTTTTGTGGAACAAGGATTGGAAAGCATCAGTGGAAAGGAGAAATGTTTTTCCCATATTAACTCTTACAGGAGAGAATTTCCCTTCCTAGGGGTAGATTTCATCTCACTTCCTGTTGTCTCCTTCCGTTTGCAAGTAGGAGTCGTTTGTAAGTTAGATGTTTGAAAGTAGGGGCCTGCCCTATATACTCAGCAGAAATTTGGGCCTTAGGTGTTGTTGTGGCCACAACACTGTAAGCCCTCACAGGGCCCTGCTGTGAAATATTAGATCAAGAATTGTAATTACATGCCCCTGTTGAACAGGGGCAGAAAAACTGGGCCTTTGGTGGTGGTGGTGCTGGTGCCACAACACTGTAAGTCCTCACTCGCTCTTGGTGGGTGCAGAAATGGGCCCTGCTGTGAAATATTAGATCAAGAATTGTAATTACATGCCCCTGTTGAACAGGGGCAGAAAAATTGGGCCTTTGGTGGTGGTGGTGGTGGTGGTGCTGGTGCCACAACACTGCAACCCCTCACAGACACTCTAGTTGGAACGCAGGAACGAGCCCTGCTGCAAAGTATTGCATCAAAAATTGTAATTACACGCCCCTGTTAAACAGGGGCAGAAAAATCGGGCCTTAGGCACTGGTGCTGGTTCCACAACACTGCAACCCCTCACAGACACTCTAGTTGGAACGCAGGAACGAGCCCTGCTGCAAAGTATTGCATCAAAAATTGTAATTACACGCCCCTGTTAAACAGGGGCAGAAAAATTGGGCCTTAGGCACTGGTGCTAGTGCCACAACACTGCAACCCCTCACAGACACTCTAGTTGGAACGCAGGAACGAGCCCTGCTGCAAAGTATTGCATCAAAAATTGTAATTACACGCCCCTGTTAAACAGGGGCTGAAAAATTGTTCCTTAGGCACTGGTGGTGGCGCCCAGAACCAAAAATGTTCTTACAAGCTATCAGAGTGATGATTGAGGAGGAAGAGGATAATTACTCAGGGATAGTCACTCAGCATCAGCATAGGCAGTCTTTGAAGGGATCTGAGATTTCAAAAAAAATTATTCGGTTACATCAGCATCAGGTGCTTGGTAGCTGGTGGTGATCCAAGACTGATTCATTTTTATGAAGGTCAGTCGATCGACCGAGTCGGTGGACAGACGCACCCTGTGATCGGTTACCACGCCTCCAGCAGCACTGAATGTGCGTTCCGAAAGAACGCTGGATGCAGGACAGGCCAGTAGCTCAATTGCATACTGTGCAAGCTCTGGCCAGTGATCCATCCTCAAGACCCAGTAACCCAGAGGATTTTCGGTGGAAAAGGTGTCCAAGTCTGATCTTGCCCCTAGGTATTCCTGCACCATGTAAAACAGACGCTGGCGATGGTTGCTGGAACCGATCATACCTTGGGACCAAAAAATTGTCTGAACACATCGGTCAGACGGCCACCTTCTCCACCGCTCCTTCTTTGACTGACCGAAGCCTCAGCAACACGTTGTCCAGAAACAGGAGTTTGTAACCTTCCAGTCTCTGGGAACGCATTGCACAGACCTTTCTGCAAGGCAGGAAATGGAGGTCCGAGAGCCGAGAGCCAACCGGAGGCAGGTGGGTCCCTC
Source organism: Aquarana catesbeiana (assembly GCF_042186555.1). Lineage (NCBI taxonomy): Eukaryota > Metazoa > Chordata > Amphibia > Anura > Ranidae > Aquarana > Aquarana catesbeiana. The sequence goes on along the minus strand of NC_133324.1, from coordinate 925,627,944 downwards.
AGGATGATGTTGAAAAGCAAATGGCCATATGATGTAATGAGAAGGAGAGAAGCCACATAGTGTGATTCCGTAAAAAATATCAAATTTATTAAAAAATTAGGGTACACTCACATGAAGTTCTAAAATCAGCGCTGCGAAAAGAATGGCGGCCTGTTATTCTGCCGGTTCACGCGCACGCATGGGCAGTAGAGTTAACTCGTAAAAATCTGCTGCTGTAGAGTCACAGGAAGAGTTGGCTATTTCAACGGAACCCTGGCGGACATCCATTGGCCGGCACCTGCTGATAGGCTTGTGCTCTGTCTGATCACAGCACAGCCGTGACACCGGCAGCGCGCTCACCCCCTACCCGAAACTGCTGGATCACGTACTGTACCTAGTGATCTGGCAGGAGAGCCAGTCTGCCACCGTATAACTAAGTTATGCGGTCGGCAAACGGTTAAAGAACACGCATGGGCGTGCGCACGCGCATCCCTGTTGGTGCCAGGCGGGCTATTTAAACCTGCCTGTCACACTCAGTCCCCGCTGTCTGCTATACAGCGTTCTGTGTGTTTAACCTGATCTGATCTGAGACTACCTGTTATAGACCCGGCCATCTGTTTGTGACCAACCCAGCTATCTGCCTGCATCTGACCTCCGGCTTGCCCAGACTATCCTCCTGTTTGATCCCTGGTACCTCTGCTGTCCGCCTGATACCGACCACTGGCCCGTCTGATGATCCTTCTGCCTGATACCTGATATCAGCCTACCTGCCTGCTGTTGTTCCTGGTTCCAGTCCAGCATCCGGTCTCCAGTCTACTTGCCTGCTGTTGTTCCTGGCTCCAGTCAGCGTTCCAGTCTCCAGTCTACTTGCCTGCTGTGTTCCTGGTTCCAGTCCAGCATCCAGTCTCCAGTCTACTTGCCTGCTGTGTTCCTGGTTCCAGTCCAGCATCCAGTCTCCAGCCTACTTGCCTGCTGTGTTCCTGGTTCCAGTCCAGCATCCAGTCTCCATTCTACTTGCCTGCTGTGTTCCTGGTTCCAGTCCAGCACTCCAGTCTTCTGCCTGCTTGCCTGCTGTTGTTCCTGGTTCCAGTCCAGCATCCAGTCTCCAGTCTACTTGCCTGCTGTTGTTCCTGGCTCCAGTCAGCATTCCAGTCTCCAGTCTTCTCTCCAGTTCCAGTCTCCTGGTTCCTAACCCTTCCTGGACTTCTGGACGGACTGTTGATCCTGCCAGGCACTCATACCACTCCTCACTCACTCCTCGCCTGCCCTCTGTCTCCATTCCAGGGGGCTGTGAGTGGGAGCCGTAGGGGAGGCCTCTCTCTGCTGTTCGGGCTCAAACCCACCAGGTACGTGACAGATTACTACACAGACCTCCAGTCGATTGAGAGGTTTACAGAACTTGGGGCCTTCTTGCCTCATGGGCTATGCTTTTGTAATAAAGTTATTGATTTTTTTTCCAGTTTTGTGAATATGGTTGCCCGCTCCAGCCGGGGAAGTGGATGGATGGATGAACCCCTTTTTAAGATTATCGTCAATATAGTCCTTTAATGCAACAAGTTCTAGTTCAGTCAAAGGGAAGATTCTCCTGAAGGGAACTTTGACCCCTGGCAGGAGATCGTTTGGGCAGCCATAGAGGCGATGGTGAGAGAGAGTCTCTGCCTCTTTTTTGCTGAACACATCCAGGAAGTCATTATAAACTGCTGGTACAGATTGACAAGCTTCAGGGTCAGAGTCTAGGCACAGCAGGGATGGTGGATCACAAGAGGCTTCCTGTAAACAGTGTTGGAGACATTAGGGAGAGTGAAACTTGATCTTCTTGGTGGCCCAATTGATATGTGGGTTATGTGCTTTTAACCATGGCATGCCAAGTATGACTGGAAACAGAGGTGAGGTGATGGTGTCCAGGCATAGCAGTTCTTGATGGTTTCTGGCCATGGTGGTGGATAATGGAACTGTTTCCTGAGTGACTAGCCCAGATTTAATGGCACACCCGCCAGCTAAATGTACTGAAAGTCCCTGAGCTTTAGGTTGCAACAGAATATGATGTTCAGAAGCAAAGGATAAGTCTATGAAACAGCTGGAGGCTCCGGAGTCAATTATGAAGGTGACCAGGGTAGTTCTTCCTGGAAGCTGCAGCAGAATAGGAACAGCAAAATGAGACTTGCTTGGCAAGGTTGGTGTAGAAACAGAAGTGACTGAGAGGCATTTACAGAGTTTAGACATGACCTCACATAGTGTCCTGGTTCTACACATTACAGGCAGAGGTTTGCTCTTCAATAGTATGCAAGGGGCGTAGTAGGCTAAGCTGCATTGGCTCTGGTGCATCAAGAACGGATGCTGCGTGCACTTTGGTAGCAGTGTTGAAGGAACTGGGAACCTGTAGTAGCATCCATAATGGACGAGACTGTCCTGTGGTTCTTTCAGACCTTCGTTTTCTTAGGCGCAGATCAATTTGAATGGATAAGTTAATGAGAGCATCCATAGAAAGGGGAACTCCAACCCAGGTCAATTCATCTTTCAGAGGTTCAGAAAGGCCCATGCGGAACTGGTAGTGCAGGGCTACACCGTTCCAGTTGTTATCGGAACTCCAGCACCTGCACTCAGCTACATAATTTTCGGCCGCTCAGCAAAATTGCTGAAGTGAGTGTAGGGCTGCTTCTGTGGTGGCAGTTTGCTGAGGGTCTTCATACAACTGAGCCATGGCATTGAAGAAGGTGGCCAAGTCTGTTAAGGATGCAGCCTTCTGTTCTAGTAAACGGTGTGCCCAGGCTTTAGGCTCGCCTTGCAGCAGGGAGATGACAAAGCCAACCTTAGTTGCTTCCAGGGAGAAGGTGCGTGGCTGCAGCGCAAAATACAGTTCACAAGCATTGCGGACCGCTATGAATTTGCAGCTTTCTCAAAGAAACCTTTCCGGGGTCCGAACCCTGGGCTTGGGAGGTAGCATTACAACTGCAGGTGCAGTGGCAGTTCCTGGTGAGATGGAGGATGGTTGTGTAAATCCCTGAGGAACAGTAGAAGAGGATAAGGCCCGTGCACGTTCCTTCAGTCGGGTGTAGCCTTCTTGAAGGTACTTAACAACCTGCGTAAGGCCTGCTAGATGCTGGCAAAGTTCATCTATCAGAGAGGGTCTTTGCACAGGCTCAGACATGGCTGTCTGGTACTGTCACGTACCTGGTTGTAGAGCCTGATATGCAGAGGACAGCCTCTCTTACACCTCTGACTTGAGGCCCCTGATAGAGTAGACAGGAGGTGCGGCAATGCAGAGTCACACAAGTGCCTGACAGGGTTGCTAGCAGCGGTGCTGGAACTTCTGGCAGAGGTGGTTGGGTATGGTTTAGAATTTGAGAGAAACCGCATGCTGTTTTTATTTTTTTTCCATCAATACCAGACCCACATCAAGGATTCTCTCTAAACGACTCTGGAGATACCTGGGGATACAAAGGATGACATCTGCCTACAAGAGTTGGGTTTCATGTAAAATTTTTGTCTAACCCTTGATCCAGTACTCCATCAACACATCCTTTGTCATTTCCAATGCATTACAAAGAATCTTTCCTCATATGCCCTCCATATCTCTTGTTATCAGATAACAATATTTCCTGTATTTTTTGTATTTTTGTTTTACGCAAACAAACAAAACCAAAAATGTCCAATGGTACAATTAGCAAATTAAAAGGGAGCAAATAAGAGAAATTCATTGTTAGGGTGTATATACACTTTAGCCGCTTGCCGACCGACCTATAGCAGATTTACTGCTACAGGGCAGCCGACATGATCCGGCACTTCCGGGTAGGGGGCACGCCAATGGACTGGCACCCGCTGATCAGCGAGGAGAAAAGCTGGACGGATATCTGCCTATGTAATCAATGCAGAGCTCTGTCCTGTCAGCGAGGATGTGCTGGATTCTGTATCCCTGCAAAGCAGGGAAATAAATCCAGCACATCTCTTAGTGAAAGCAGCACACTGTGTACCCAAAAACACTGGTTAGGCACACATTTAACTCTTTGATGGCCCCCGATGTTTAACCCCTTCCCAGCCAGTGTCATTAGTACAGTAACAGTGCATATTTTTAGCACTGATCACTGTATTAGTGTCACTGGTTCTCACAAAGTATCAGTAAGTTTCACATTTCCCACCGCTATATCGCAGTCCCACTATAAGTCTCTGATCACCGCCATTACTAGTATAAAACAATTAATAAATACATAAAAATTCCAGTATATATCCTATAGTTTGAATATGCTGTAACTTTTATGCAAACCAATCAATATACGCTTATTGGGATTTTTTGTTACCAAAAATATGTAGCAGAATACATATTGGCCTAAATTTATAAATAAATTAGATTTATTTATTTATTGGATATGTTTTATAGCAGAAAGTTAAAAAAAAATATTTTTTTTTTCGTTTATAGTGCAAAAAATTAAAAATCCATTGGTGATCAAATACCACCAAAATAAAGCTCTATTTGTGGGGGAAAAAGGCATACGTTTCATTGATGTACAGCGTGACCATGCAATTGTCAGTTAAGGTAACGCAGTGCCGTATAGCAAAAGTGTTCTGGTCATGAAGGGGGATAAATGGTCAAGTGAATAAACCTGTCTTGAGAAAAAATAGCAGGTGCCATGGCTGACCTTCTTCTGAAAATACCATCTGCTTGACTGTTTTCTTGACCCTTTAAAATCGATATTATGAGTGGCTGACCCTCAGATCAGGAAATTCAGAAGATCTTATGTGCTTTCTGGTTCCGGATCAAAGGCTCAAACTCTCCAAGCAAAAAGGTCAGCAAGACAACCAGCAAGCTGTAATCCGCAGACGAAGGAGAGGTCATCAAAGGCAGCCTCCATGTTCTTCCTATGACATCTACCAATAGTGTCAACCAATTACTCAATAATGAGTGAAGTGTGTCATAGAGTAACATTTCTACTCCCTGGAGGACTTCTGTAGAGAACAAAGACAAATTAGAAAACTGATTTTTCCCTGAAACAACCAGTACAACTACTGCCTAAAATTCGAATTCAGCAACTGATACGGCAAAGTGAATGCTTGTAACCATAACCACCTATTTATATATAACACAGTAGTAAAAACACAACAACACCTCATGTTATTAAAGCGGGGTTCCACCCAAATTTTGAACAATATCTGTATGTATTCTCTTCCTTGCTTAGATGCTGACATGCCGTTTAAAAAAATTTAAATCGCAGTAATTACCTTTTTATTTTTCTATTCTTCTTTGCACTTCCTGGTTCTCCTTCCGTGGGAGTAGGCATGTTTCTAGCCTCTCCCAGACTCCTGGGAGCTAGTCTCAGGCTTGCCAGGATGCCACTGAGCATGTGCGGGAACGAGCGGTGAATGCTGGGAGCACAACATTCACCACATCCAGGAAATAAATGCTTGTGGGCTTCAAATGCCCACAATGAAGATGGAAACCGCCTGCAGTGAATAATATAAGTTATTCTTTCCGAATAAATCTGACACAGGCGGACATATTACACACAATATGTGAGTATGTAATGCTGAGAAGAAAAGTTTGTGAATAAACTAAAAAAAAAAAAAACGATAGATAGGTGGACCCCCGCTTTAAGCACACGGGGCTTGGCAAATGTCCATACTATATTTTTTAAAAAATTCAGAACAAATACAGTACATTTACTGCTCAACACCCTTAACTACTTACCCTCCAGAAGATTTTACCCCTTCATGACCAAGCCATTTTTTTGCTATTCAGCACTGTGCTATTTTGACTGGTAATTGCACAGTCGTGCAACGCTGTACCCAAATTCAATTTATATCAGCTTACCTATGTTATGCCCCTTCTTACCATAAAAGTATAATTGTAATGTTAAAGTATAGCCCAAAGCAAAAAAAAAAATAAGCGTAGGGCTACCATGATTGGGGGTGACCGAGGAATCAGGGACAGAGAGGGTTAACAAAAGTTCAGTATGTCAATATGTAGGCACTTACTGGTTGGTGGGTTTTCAGTGGGAAGGAGGGGCTGAATGGGGGTCTTGTGGGAGGTCTGGCATGTACGCGGCATCCGGAGAAGACACGTGGAGGAAGAACATTCCCACCCGCTGGCCCCCCTCACTGGATCGGCTCTTCTTTAAGTGGTCATGTTGGCCTGGCGGTTGGGGTCTTTGGAGGCATTGTTAATATCTGATGTGCTTACCATGTTAGGAACCCATCTAAGGTATGTAGTCCCCTGTAGAATGCCAGTTAATTGTGGGTTAACTGGAAGTTAAATGGTGAGGTATCTGGAAGGTTGTGGTTGTCTCCGAGCCGGTGTCGTGCGGCTGGGGCCCGTGTAAGTGTTACGCAGATACATAAGTGGATACGTGATACTTGGTGCCTCCAAAGATCTGCAACCTTATGTTTATTGTAATTGTATTATTATTTTGGTTCCAGTTTTAAGTAAATGTTTGTTCTATTTGGTTATTGGCTAATAAACGGCTGTTTCGGCCAATTTTACTCCAAAATGTGATCATGGTTTTATTTCAGTTTAAGTGGGGTAAAAAGGCAGGGCAAGATAACGGTCATTATTCAGGTGGGTGCTGATTACATCGGTGGTACCTTAGTCATGTGATACCTACGTAATCATGTGTTTAAAAAACCTTCAATTGCGTCGAAAAAACAGAACAGTTATTTGGAAAGATGCAGAGTGTATCTTCTGTGTCTGTTCCCTACTGCAGTAGTTATTAATTTGGAAGCATTGATCAATATGAGGATAGAAGTTACCTATCTATTAATCTACAGAACAGTCATGCAACGCTGTTCCCAAAGGAAATTTATATCATGTTGTTCACGAAATAGAGCTTTCTTTTGATGGTAGTTGATCACCACTGGGTTTTTTTTTGCTATATAAACGAAAAAAGACTGAAAATTTTGAAACAAAAAATATTTGCTACTTTATGTTATAAAACATATCCAATAAAATCAAATTTCTTCATAAATTTAGGCCAAAATGTATTCTACTACATGTCTTTGGTAAAAAACAAAACAAAAAAACAATAAGTGTATATTGATTGGTTTGTGTGAAAGTTATAGAGTCTACAAACTATGGTATATATATTTGAAAATGGATCAATCCTGATCAATCCTGAAAAATGCCTCTCATTGCTTAAAGCCTGAAAACGTCAGGACAGTATGAATATCGCCAAAATCACCCCTTTTTGGAAAGTAGACAGTCTGAGGTTTTTAGTAAGAGGCATGGCGAGTAGGGATGGGCCGAACAGACCCCTGTTCGGTTTGCACCAGAACTTCCGAACACCGCAAAAGTTCGGACCCGAATAACGAACCCCATTGAAGTCAATGGGACCCGAGCGTCAAAAATCAAAAGTTCCCAATTTGAAGGCTTATATGCAAGTAATTGGGCATACAATGGTTATAGGGGTCTGGGTCCTGCCCTGGGGGACATGTATCAATAAAAAAAAAGTTTGTGAAAAACTTCATTTTTAAATGAGCAGTGATTTTTTAATTTTTAAAGTGAAAGCCTAAAAATGAAAAATTCCTTCCAATATAGTGCCTGGAGGGGTCCCCTTAGTCTATCTGTAAAGCGGCAGCTCTGCATCATGTCTAGAATCTGCTGCAGCAATAATTGCATTTATAAAACCAAAAAAAATGACATTTTTCCTGCAAGCTGCCTTTATTTTGCTCAGCAACAGCTGGGGAGCCAGTGTGTATGATGAGGCCACAATGTAGTGCACTGGGAACAAGATAGAGATTTTTTGGATACATTCTGGTGTCAATTTGACTATGTATAGAAGTAAAAATTGGTCTTTGGGTGTCAGTGGCGCCTTCCCACCATAACCCTACAGAGGGACTCTTGATGAAAGCAAGAATTGGCCTTGCCATAAAAAATTGCAATGATATGCACCTGTCAAACAGGTGCAGAAAAATTACTCTTTGGGTGTCGGGGGCTCCTTCCCACCGTAACCCTATAGAGGTGCTCTTGATGAAGGCAAAAGAAATTGCAACGATATGCATATGGTTGGTGTTTTTGCCACGTTTGATGTGCCCGAGACATAGTTTGCAGATAGCAACAGTGCGATCTGCTGCAAAAGTGCTGAAAAAGGCCCAGACAGATGAGCTTTGGGAGTAGGCCAGGAGATAACAGCTGCAGAATGTAATGGAATAGGGTGGCTGCTCTCTACTCTTTCTTGATATCGACCTCCTTGGGGTTGTGCTGCCTCACCTTCAGTTTCCTCCTCTGCTCTATCTGGCACCCAAGTCTCATCAGTGACCTCATCATCATCATCTCCATCTCCTCCATCTTCATCATTACCACTGGAAACAACTTGGCTTGGGGAACATGAATGCCAATTTGTCTACCAGTGTTCCTCCCTCTCTCTAGGCTCATTTTCCTGTCATCCTCAACCTCAGAACCAACATCTGAATCCGGTATTGGCTGGGCATCATCAAGGCGCAAGTGGCTGACGCTGTGGTCAAATAACTCAGCTGACTCCTCAATGGCTAATGTTGGGGCTATGGCAGGAATAGATGTGGACAAGGAGGCAGGTTTATCCACTCTGGCAACTGCTGGGGACTGCACACTTGTCTCTGCTTGCGTGACGGAGGATGAGGAAGGTTTAGTAAGCCAGTCCACCACCTCCTCTGCATGCTGTGGCTGGATAGCACAGGCAAACTCACTAAACAGAGGAAATGATGCCCTGCCTAAGGACTGACCACCATGTCGACCTTTGCCTGTGGACACATTTGTTGCTGGCCCCCTTACAGTGCCAAGGGAACGTCTGCCTCTCCTTGTTGTCCTCCCAGACATTATTTAGAGGTAGGGGGCAGTGCTTATAAGCAAATGCAAAGAAGACGTTGAAATCTGTACATAAATGCACTTTAATCAATGTAAAGAGGTGTTTGGTGCACTTTAATTTGAGTACTCACACTACACAGACACACTCCACGGATACACTATAATACAATGCAATATAATGCGCCAAACGTACAGTGACAAACAGAACTATATGGCGTTAAACTGGCAGTAACACACACAAAAGTAAATGGCGTTAAATTGGCAGTAAGCACAAAACTATATGGTGTAAAACTGGCAATAACGCACAAAACTATATGACGTTAAACTGGCAGTAACGCACACAGAACAATATGGCATTAAACTAGCAGTAACGCACACAGAAGTAAATGGTGTTAAACTGGCAGTAAAGCACAAAACTATATGGCGTTAAACTGGCAGTAACGCACACATAACAATATGGTGTTAAACTGGCAGTAACGCACACAGAACTATATGGCGTTAAACTGGCAGTAATGCACACAAAACTATATGGCATTAAACTGGCAGTAACGCACACAGAAGTAAATGGCATTGAACTGGCAGTAATGCAATCAAATAGACGGTGTTCAACCGTCATTACACTGACGCTATCTGAACTGTCCCTACTCTAGCTATACACTAATGTAAAGATTACTGACACGGTCTCACTACAATACACTGAAACTAGATGAGCTGTCCCGACTCTACACTAATGTATGTATGAATGACACAGTCTCACTACACCACAGTGAAACTATCTGAGCTGTCCCTACTCTAGTTGCACACTATGCAAAGCTGAATGATGGTCCTCCTCACTACACTCACACTATCCCTAGACTGACACTAAACTAATATTCTACACTGACAATTGAAGCAAAATAGCACAGTATAGCACACTAACTTATAGCACTGAACAGAGTCCTGTTCTCTCTCCACGCCAAAATCACACTGAAAATAGCTGCCATTGAAAGAAAACTTTTATGCTGTGGGGGGGGGGGGAAATGAGCCATGATTGGATAAATCATGACTCTGACAGTGCTATGTGCCCTAATTGGCTGAAGCTTTCACTGCTTCATCCAATCAGGGCTTGCAATGCACTGTTCAGCGCTGCAATGCATTGTGGTTGGTTCGGGGGGCCGAACAAACGGTTGAACAACCCGTTTGTTCGGCTGTTCGTCGAACGTCCGAACAGCGAAGTTTGGCCCAAACTTATGCTCGGGCAGAATCGTTTGCCCATCCCTAATGGCGAGCATTTTGAAATTGTAATTTTTTGTTACAATTTTTTAGAAACTGAAGAAATTAAATAAAATGAGTTTTCTTTTCACACTTTCTTTTTTTACATACTGTCACCTGTGCAGTACAGCATCACCATATGACTGGTGTAGCGGTGATCAGGGATACTGACTGTATTTTTTAAAAAAAACATGCAGTTTTTTTTTACATTTTTTAACTTTTTTCTTTTTTTAACAGTTTGGCGTACAGTATATGTACCTGATCTAGCCTGCCCGTGCCACCTGCCTGCAGTAAATGTACTGTGGGCAGGCGGCAACTAGTTAAAGTGTATCTAAACCCAAGAACATAAATGTAATATAGTGCAGTTTAGCCATTCTCAGATGTAATGGCTGCAATAGTTTTTCTTTCTGGCCATTTTTATTTTATTTTTACCCAGTAATCCTGCCAGTAACACACTTCCTGTCCTAGAATGAGGCTCGGGTTCTTTTTTTACCATGCGCCCTTGAGATGTGCCTACTGAAGAGAGCAAAGTATGTTTGCGGGAATATTAATTGTGGTGTGTGAACGCTCTTCTCTCTCCATTGTGTCAGAGTGGTTTCTTACTAGATAACATTGTAGTTTTTATTTTCTGTTGTTGCCTACTATGTAACATTTTTATTTATTGTTTGTCTAAACATTTCTCTTTATGGTATGTTTGCTTTTATTATATCATGGGGTTCAGGCCAGAACTTAGTTCACCACCCTATACTGCGTGAGTCTATAGGCGGGTATGAGTAGAAGATCATGTATATTTATTATAACAATATCAGCTGTCATTTTAGAGATCAATGGCCATGCTAACAGATGTCTGAGTTGGAAGAACATCCTGGACCCTGGGCAGCTGGCCACGGGACATAGATGCCATGGGATAAAGTCCAAAACGGTAAAACTGTCCTGCAGGATCTGGAGCTCTTGGCAACAATGCCACCCGTGAGTAGGCATTTGATTTCTATAGCTTCAGCTTAGATGATGATGTGTGAGGTTTGAGAAAGCTCTGAAGGCAAGACTTGGATCGATTTTTTGACAATTTGTATTTTCTCTCTACAGGTGTCTGGTTTTGGCCTTTAAAAATGTAGTAACCCTGTGAAACCTCAATTATTGTTCGCTATGCCACTCTGAATGAAAGACGGAATCATATCTTTGTCCAGACACAAACAGCCTTTTACTCTGCCAAGACCTGCTGTGACTAAGCGTGCCAAATGGCTCTGAAGGTGAGAAGTGATGTCTTGCAGGTGATTCATTAGCAGGCTGGGATAGGAATGAGTCTGGGGGAGATGATGTGATTCTGAAGATGAATGGAATCATTATAAGCCCGGTCATAAAGGTCATCACTAGAACAAATAAAAGCTGCAAAATATGGGAGATGGACCATTATTGTTTTATAGACCTCAATCTGGCGTTTATTATGCCAGCTGCCTTTTCCATGTGTCCTCTGGCTTAAAAACTGAATTTACCAAAGAAAAAGTGAAACTCTTATGTCCCATTCATGGGATGTCAATGCACCAAAATGGACCAAAAATTGGATATGCTCCATTTTTTCCAACACATTGCACCACAACCCATGTCATGATGCAGTGCAACACGTGAGGCAGTGGTACATTGCATAGCAGGCCTATTCATTTTCAGTGGCACCCCAGTGGGCTTAAACAATGTACCACCGATTCACATTTGCGCCCTTAGGGTCATCTACACTATAGTACCGAATGTATTGGGACACCTGCCTTTACACACACATGAACTTTAATGGCATCCCAGTCTTAGTCCGTAGGGTTCAATATTGAGTTGGCCAACCCTTGGCAGCTATAACAGCTTCAACTCTTCTGGGAAGGCTGTCCACAAGGTTTAGGAGTGTGTCTATGGGAATGTTTGACCATTCTTCCAGATGAGCATTTGTGAGGTCAGGCACAGATGTTGGACAAGAAGGCCTGGCTCGCAGTCTCCGCTCTAATTCATGCCAAAGGGGTTCTATCGGGTTGAGGTCAGGACTCCACCCCAAACTCACTCATCCATGTCTTTATGGACCTTACTTTGTGCACTGGTGCGCAGTCATGCTGCAACAGGAAGGGTCCATCCCCAAATGTCTTGGTATGCTGACGGCTTAAGAGTTCCCTTCACTGGAACTAAGGGGCCAAGCCCAACCCTTAAAAAAACAACCCCACACCATAATCCCCCTTCCACCAAATGATTTGGACAAGTGCACAAAGCAAGGTCCATAAAAACATGGATGATCCTATGTCCCATTGAGGCGATTTCTCTTTACTTCCTGAAAATCTCTGCATTGATGGTGAATATTACAGCATTTTAATTATCTTTTGGATAGATTTCCACTTTACATGAAAAAGGAAGCTTTTAGTTAGATACGCTATAAATATTTGCCAGCTTTAGATGAGTAATAACCATGCTGCAAATGATGTGACCGCATTACATTGCTCTCTATAAATTCCTTTAAGGGAAAATAGAAAACTCTAGGCTTATGTCTCTGAATTAATGTTTTTCTTATCTTTTTGTTGTGGAATAATTAGTTATCCTAACCAATTTGTTATCTCCCTTCCATGTAAAGTAGGACGTCTCCTTGCGTTCTCCGCTCAAGGTTAGTCTTGTAAAATCTCCCAGTATGGATATACTATCCTCCCACAGTGATGGCACCTAAGATATTTGCGAGTGTAATTTTCCAGCCGTGATCTAGTGAAATAATTACAAACGATCGCAGCTTATTGTAGGTTACCATGACAATCTCGGCAGGACATTTCATCTTATAGTGCCGTACAAGGTCTATTTATGGGTAGAGACTAGCGAACCTAAATTAATTTGTTCTGTTAAGTCACTTCGTATAATTCTAACAGAACCGTATGAGGTCACAGACTTAACCACAACAGCACCTGAGAACCATTCACTGAATTAAGACGGAGCGACTCCTGCTTAAAGCACCCAGCGGGAGAGGTGACATGAAATTGCATTTAGTGACATGATTCAAATCAGCAGCTCATGCAGAAGAGCTATTCTGGGGATAAAGAAAAAAAGTGCATCAGCTCTTCGAGTCTATGATTTAGCTGAGAAAGCTTCAAAGTTCAGGTCATCCAAAACGTATATGGTACTTCAATTTAATGTAGATTTTGCAGCGATAAATCACCGACTGGTTCCTCCCATGAACTTGTGAGATCTCGAAAAACGAGACTGCACATCTGCTGTGGTTAATATGGAGGGGTCCATTTTTCTTGCTGGATTTTAATTACATTTTATACCTCAACGAATACAAAAGCCAAAGGGAGGACACCAAAAGGTAGAAGAGAACACCAAAAACTCCAAGATAAGCAAGGACTATGGGAAGGTTTGCTGATCTCCCACTAACACAGGCATTCACATACTATATATTATTCTGTAAAAGTAATGCAGTATGAAGGTTTGGTTTATTGACCTTTTTGTACTAGCTGCTGCCCTTCTCGTTTTGTTTTTTTCCTGATGAGTGCTGACTTTTTTTTACTTTTTTAGTATATATTATTCTGGTTTTGATTGATCTGTCCTCCTGGATCTTTTTAAGCATGAAAGCTCTGATGAAGGAGATAGTGGACAAAGTGCTACGCTACTACAAACTAATAAATCCAGTCTTTCAATAAATCATCCATAAGTGAAAAAATTCTGTCCAAATAAAGAACTCCCCACTTCTTCTTGTGAGCAAAAGAAAATGTGACAAACCAAGGCCTCCACCTCTTGAAACAGACCACCACCGAAAGGTGGTTTCAGTGTTTAAGAAGAAAAGTTGCAGACAGCCGTATTTCTCTGAGCTGTAGGCCTCATTCGTGTGAGACTGATCATTTTTCCAAAAAGACACTGATAAAGCCGACATTATCATTTCCAGAACAAATGACAGTTATGTGATGATATGGTCTGGAATCTATCTAATGCCGCATAGGAATGTAGAGAGCTTGGAGAACCACATGTAATTGTGGCTTGTTTGACCTTTCTTTTAACAGAAGGTCCTTGCCATTTGGTAAGCATACATCTGACTCCCTTTCAGTGGTGTTTTGTTTCAAGGGGTAGAGGCCCTGGTTTGTCACATTTCCTTTTGCTCACAAGAAGTGGGACGTTCTTTATCCTTGAGGAGGGAGTGTTTGGGCCCCTGAAACATGTTGGACATCTTTTGTTTTCCTTTTGGTCGCTTGTGGCATCAAAAAAATACTTTTGGACTCTGAGAAACAATTGTTTGGCCCTCCTTCTGGCTAAATTATGCATAGATTTTTCATTTCGGGTAACCTCTGCCCCTTCACAAGGAACCCTAATTTTCTGAAGAGCTGCAGAACCTAAGCGAATGACTTCTGTTTGAATTGGTTGAGGATCCATGTCTAGAGCCTTGCAACTACCTCTCCATTGGAATGGAGATGCCACCTTTGGAATCTTCAAGTGGTCTACAAAGCTAATGGTTAACTCATTCCACCAGGCTCCTGTTATAGCTGAAATAAAATGTTGAAAGGATTGACCATTTCATAATTTAAATCTCATTGTGCGCCGATTAATATGAATTGTGAAACAGTTGAACTTCAGGTGGGATTTTTGGCCACATGACACCAAGAAACTTCTTGTTTTAGACCACAAGCCAGCGTCAGATGTATTTAAAGCATCAGCCCATACAGTGTGATCTTTCTGATTAAAAAAATGCTGGCTGGATAAATCGTTTATTGTCCATCTATCTTGTGGATATTTTGGTACTGAAATTTAGGCCTGAGGCCTCAATCACTCTGTTGGATTTTTATTTAAAATAATAACAAGGAATACAGCTGGGAGAGCAAGAGTTCCTGTGCTTCTGCAGGTACAATGGGAGCACAATGCAACGTAAGTAGAGTTAGGAACTCTGGGGGGAAGATTTTCTCTGCAACATGCCTCCCTGAGACTTAGGCCTCATGCACACGAGACGCTGGTGCAAACTGAACACAAGATGCCCGTTTTGCCGCGTTTAGCCACGTTTTACAACGTTTGCACGTAGAAGCATCTGCAGAGCAGAGAATGACATTTTGCGACCCAACTTTGGGGCCCCGTATCTCGGGGCCACTTGGTGCTAGGAACCCCAAATTTGGTGTGCTAACACAGTGAAACTAGCACTACAACATATCCAAAGTCGGGTCGCAAAATGTCAAGCACTTCTGCAGCAGAGAATGACATTTTCCGACCTGACTTTGGGGCCCCATATCTCGGGACCACTTGGTGCTAGGAACCCCAAATTTGGATATGTTATAGTGTTAGTCCAACTTTGTTAGCATACCACATTTGGGGTTCCTAGCACCAAGTGGCCCCAAGATATGGGGCCCCAAAGTTGGGTCGTAAAATGTTCCTTTAAAAACACTTATAAACGCAAACGCGTCTAAACGCAATGCCGGCGTTTAGCCCCATTTAGCCGCGTTTGGCGTCTGAAACGTGGAAAACTTTTGTGTCTGAACCCATTTTTTAGCTTCTGGAAAAACTAGGTTAAACGCAACTGCCTAAAAACGCCAAAAAACTAGACTGTGTACATGGACACATAGGATAACATTGAATGAGTTCAGGGGCAGTTGAAAAAAGTGTCCAACTGCCTGTGAACACGAGTTTAACAGCGTCTTGTGTGCATGAGTCTTGTGTTACTAAACCCAGGACCCTGCATTCACTATATCTGGTCTCCCACAGTAGACAGAATATGTAAGTGCAATCATTTTAGTAAATATAAACTGCTAAATGCCTTTTCCCATCAGCAGTATATAGCAGGCTTGAGACTTCTGACAGTGTCGGCCGAGCACTGGTTAAAGCTTATAGGAGGAGCTTTCATTCTAATACATTCCTATGAGGCCGCATGACCCCTTATACTCTGCATGGACAGTGCTGATTGGCCCTGATCACATGCACCCTCCCAAAAAAAAAACCTCTCTAGCAATACACACCCAACTGAGCATGTGCAGTGTGTCCCCTAAGCTCTGTACTATCAGTAGATGGATTGGGGACATTAAAAGAAGGGAAGGAACAGAGAAGACAGGATCAAACAGCCTTTTTACACAATTCGGAGGATTACCCCTTAGGTTCCCCAGTGAGTATAGTAAGCTTTACTGCATATACAGACTGATTTTACTGTTGTGGGTCTAGTAACACTTTAAAGCTGAACTCCATGCAAACAACTTAAACACATTAAATACAAACAAGAGAGCTGTTTTACTTGCCAAAGAATTAGTATTTCTGTTCATCTAATTCTAAGATTTAGACAGCTCCGCCATACAGCACAGCCAATCCGACAGGGCAGAAGATGTGATTTTTGTCTGCTGCAGTTAAGTAACACCAATGCTGCGTACACACGAGCGGACTTTTCGACCGGACTGGTCCGACGGTCTATCCGACGGACTCTAGGCGGACTTCCGACGGACTTTCCGGACAAACGGACTTGCCTACACAAGATCACACCAAAGTCCGACGGATTCGTATGTGAGGACGTACACCGGACTAAAATAAGGAAGTTGATAGCCAGTAGCCAATAGCTGCTCTAGCGCCAGTTTTCGTCCGTCGAACTAGCATACAGACGAGCGGACTTTTCGATAGGAACTGGGTCCGGCGGAATTCCGACGTAAAGATTTGAAACCTGTTCCAAATCTAAAGTCCGTCAGATTTTCAACCGAAAAAGTCCGCTGCAGGTCCGATGAAGCCCACACACGGTCGAAATGTCCGCCGGACTCAGTCCGTCAGGCCAGTCCGGTCGAAAAGTCCGCTAGTGTGTATACGGCATTACAGGTCTTATCCCACCCCCAGACTGTGACTGAATGGTAAAAAAGGGGAGCAGCAGTCTGACTGGATCATTTGTCAGTATTCTTTCTCTTCCAATTACATCATCCTGCACCTGTCAATCAAGACTGTTGAAGACCAGCACCCAAAAGAAGCAAGGGAGAGGATGCCAGCGGCAGCAAAGGGCCTCATGGCGGTTGGACCGTTGCAGCAAAGGTAAGTATTGCAGACTTAAGTTCTACTTTAAGACACATTAAAGAATGAATGTCCACTACAGTTGAGCAAACCCATCCCTCTCCAACATTTACATCTCCCCTGCCTAAACACTAATAGCATAAAAAGGAATGAGTTGCTGAACTAGCCCATCTAAAAACTGAAAACCTCTATAGAAACTGCCAAGAAGCTCCTCAAGAACTTAAGCTTATAGGATATCCTCCCAGTCACTAAAGAAGTACACAGCACCTGAACCTTCAACCAGAGTCCTGATGTGTTCAGGAACTAAGTGGGTAGTAAATACACACATATACAGTACATGTACACACACACACACACACACAATAATACCAAAAGTATTGGGGTACCTGATTTTACACGCGCATGAAATTTAATGGCATCCCAGTCTCAGACCATAGGGTTCAATATTGAGTTGGCCCACCCTTTGCAGCTATAACAGCTTCAACTCTTCTGGGAAGGCTGTCCACAAGGTTTAGGAGTGTGTATATGGGAGTGTTTGACCATTCTTCCAGAAGTGCATTTGTGAGGTCAGGCACTGGTGTTGGACAAGAAGGCCTGGCTTACAGTCTCCACTCTAATTCATCCCAAAAGTGTTCTATCAGGTTGAGTTCAGGCCAGTCAAGTTCCTCCACCTCAAACTCACTCATCCATGTCTTTATGGACCTTGCTTCGTGCACTGGTCCAAATAATTTGGTAGAGGGAGGATTACGGGGTGGGGTTGTTTTTCAGGGGTTGGGCTTGGCCCCTTAGTTTCAGTGAAGGGGACTCTTAAGGCATCAGCATACCAAGACATTTTGGCCAATTTCATGCTCCCAACTTTGTGGGAACAGTTTGGGGATTGCCCCTTCCTGTTCCAAAATGACTGCGCACCAGTGCACAAAGCAAGGTCCATAAAGACATGGATGAGCGAGTTTGGGGTGGAGGAACTTGACTGTCCTGCACAGAATCCTGACCTCAACCCGATAGAACACCTTTGAGATGAATTAGAGTGGAGACTGTGAGCCAGGCCTTCTTGTCCAACATCAGTGCCTGACCTCACAAATGCACTTCTGGAAGAATGGTCAAACATTCCCATAGACACACTCCTAAATCTTGTGGACAGCCTTCCCAGAAGAGTTGAAGCTGTTATAGCTGCAAAAGGTGGGCCAACTCAATACTGAACCCTACGGACTAAGCCTGGGATACCAATAAAGTTCATGTGCGTGAAAAGGCAAGCGTCCTAATAATTTTGACAATATAGTGTATATGTATGTTATCCATGATGTTCTTTGACTGTTACACTCACGATTTTATAAGTCACAATTATATTTACATTATATTATGTTTTATTGCAGCCCTGATAAAGGGGGCGCTCCTTTGACCCCTGAAACGTGTTGGCTATTTTTTTAGTACATGTGACAGACTCACCAAGGACAGAGGCTTTTTGGAGGGTACCGCCTACTGACTATGGACCCTGGCTTGTAAGGGAACACTACTCTTTGGGAGGTGGGTGCCTGGGGGACCCTAGGAGTGGTCTTGTTTCTGATTCAAGTTCATGTCTACCCAAGAATACACATAGTCTGGAAATCTAGGCCCGGGGTCCATGTTTAAGGCCTAGATGCCCCATTATCAACAATGACTGTCTCCCTTTTATATTGTAAAGCACTGCGTAAACTGTTGGCACTATATAAATCCTGTATGATAATAATAATAATAATAACTGCTTCAGACTGTGAGACTCATAGCATATGTTCATATAATCACCAAGCCACCTGGTGCTGGTGATCTCCTGCTATAGTCCGTTTATTAAGGTGTAATGTGTTATTCTGTTAAATATGCCTCTCCCATTGTTAATTGTGTTAATTGTTCTGTCTGTCGTCTCATCCGTGTGTTTATACTTGTAATAATGTGTATTGTACAGTACTTTGTATTCAGAGTTGTAGTTGTCGGGCAGTCTGGTCACCTAGGCTGGTTGAAGTGACATGCTAATTATGTCACTGTCAGTTATTAGTTACTAGAGGTGGATTTGCATATAGTATACAGTATGTTGGTTGCCCCTTAGTTATGTTAATTATATTTCTGTATACATTTTCTTTGCATGCGATAATGTGATCAGGCTCATCTGATCGGGTGTACTATAAATTCTGTGTGAGTTTTCAATAAACAGTTCCAGTTCTCATACAAGCTATTGCCGGCTAGTCTTGTATGGTCCGCTATATTACCTGGTCCCTATGTCCAAACTGGAAGAAGATACCGTATTTATCGGCGTATAACATGCACCCCATTTTAAGAGAGAAGTTTCAGCAAAAAAAAAAAACTTTTTTTTTTAAATAAACCACTTTGAAGCAAAATAATGGTCAGTGAGCATCCATGCAGCCTAATCTGTGCCCATTTGCAGCTTCAGTGCAGCTTGATCTGTGCCCATCTGCAGCCTTGCTCCTCACTACAGTCTAATCAGTGCCCATCTGCAGCCTTGCTCCTCACTGCAGTCTAATCAGTGCCCATCTGCAGCCTAATCTGTGCCCATCTGCAGCCTTGCTCCTCACTACAGTCTAATCAGTGCCCATCTGCAGCCTTGATCCTCACTGCAGTCTAATCAGTGCCCATCTGCAACCTAATCAGTGCCCATCTGCAGCCTTGCTCCTCACTGCAGCCTGATCAGTGTCCATCTGCAGCCTTGCCGAAATAGACAGAGCCGGATCTCCTGTTGACTTGGCTCGGCGTCACGCCCAGTCCCGCCCCTTGGCCCGGATCCTATGATGGACATAACGCTGGTCCAATGCCGGGACGTCAATGCTAGGAGCCGTCCAGGGGGAGGGACTGGGCTTGACTGCGAGCCGAGTACACAGGAGATCCGGCTCTATTTCGGCGGTGCTTGTCCCCTCCTTCCCCTCAGTGGCAGCCTATATCGGCGTATAACATGCACACACGCTTTTTCCCCCTATTTTAAGGGAGGAAAATAGCGTGTTATACACCAATAAATATGGTATATATCTTGAAGGAAGCACTCAAGCTGGGTTCCTTCCTTTTATGCATGGTTTTTTTTTTTTGGTATTCCAGGCTATGGAGCTATGTGTTTCTATTGATGCACACAGTAAAGGGAGACACAACTCTAGTCCCCACGTTCAAGGGTGGCTCCATTAGATGAGGCAAAATAAAGGAGCCACCCTGAAACAGGAAACCTGGGGCAGTGGTCATAGCACCAGCTAAAACTGGAAAATAGGCAAGGATTAAAAAATAAAGAAGCTGCATACTCAGTAAGTGATCTGCTGAATTCTGCTGAAAATGCTTAATACTGAGGGTGTATTATCACTTTAAGGAATCAACGAGATTCTGGTCTTTTGCATTGCTACTGTAAGCCATGGACCATATCACTGACATCAGTACATACAGCAAATTTTGGGAAACATGGTCCTATGGTAGCATCCTAGGATTATGGATTTCACCCATACTGCCAAACAAAACCAGGCACCCACATACATCAAAAGAACAAAACGAGACGTACAAAATCTGAGAAAAAGCAAGAGAGACATTAGATTGCACGTCTCCCCAAACAGGCAGCGATCTTTTATTAGAAAATAGACTTCTGAGGGGAAAATGCAATCAATGACCTCAAGTTCCTCCAGAACCATCATAGATCATGCCGGCGGAGAGCAAGCAGCTCCAGTAAACACAGAAGATGGAACATAAGCACAGCTCAATGGTATCTTGTAGAGACCAAAACAATTATCTTTGAAAAGATAATTGTAATTTTTCTGTATTCTAACTCCAATTGCTTCACTCTGCTATTGATTTTTGCGGCACAGCCACCCACGTATCCAAGGGTTTTTTACAAAATATTATCGATTTTTCCATTCCCATCTACCTCAATTTTGTAAAATCTGATTGATTTTTAAAAAATGTTTTTATTCCTCGTTTTTTTTTTTTTTTTTTTTTTTTGTGTGTCAAACCTATTAATCATGGGCTTTGTTGCTTTGAAACATAATTACTACTTTGAAACTGAGGATGTTGACATGTTACAGTGGAGAAATGTAAACCAAAAAAATGATTACGTAGAAAGCAAAATGTAAGAAAAAAAAAAAAATATGAAACTAATATACCAACACGCACCATCTTTTAATGTGCCTTGAAAAAAAAACTGAAATTTGCAGCACAACTTTGCAATACATACATATTTTGCCATGTTTTGTCCACTTAACGACCAAGCCTTTTCTGGCACGTTTTGTTTACAAGTAAAAATATCTATTTTTTGCTAGAAGATTGCTTAGAACCCTCAAACATTATATATTCTTTTTTAGACCCTAGAGAATAAAAAGGCGATTGTTGCAATTTTAAATGTCACTCGGTATTTGCACAGTGGTTTTTCAAATGCAATTTTTGGGGAAAAAATACACTTTAATGAATTTTAATGCAAAAAAACACAATGTATATATATATATACAGTATCTCACAAAAGTGAGTATGCCCCTCACATTTTTGTAAATATTTTATTAAATCTTTTCATGTGACAACACTGAAGAAATGACACGTTGCTACAATGTAAAGTAGTGAGTGTACAGCTTGTATAACAGTGTAAATTTACTGTCCCCTCAAAATAACTCAACACACAGCCATTAATGTCTAAACCGCTGGCAACAAAAGTGAGTACACCCCTAAGTGAAAATGTCCAAATTGGGCCCAATTAGCCATTTTCCCTCCCCGGTGTCATGTGACTCATTAGTGTTACAAGGTCTCAGGTGTGAATGGGGAGCAGGTGTGTTAAATTTGGTGTTATCGCTCTCACTCTCTCATACTAGTCACTGGAAGTTCAACATGGCACCTCATGGTAAAGAACTCTCTGAGGATCTGAAAAAAAGAATTGTTGCTCTACATAAAGATGGCCTAGGCTATAAGAAGATTGTCAAGGCCCTGAAACTGAGCTGCAGCAAGGTTGCCAAACCATACAGAGGTTTAACAGGACAGGTTCCACATAGAACAGGCCTCGCCATGGTTGACCAAAGAAGTTGAGTGCACGTGCTCAGCGTCATAAGTATGAGTGCTGCCAGCATTGCTGCAGAGGTTGAAGGGGTGGGGGTTTAGCCTGTCAGTGCTTAGACCATACACCGCACACTGCATCAAATTGGTCTGCATGGCTGTTGTCCCAGAAGGAAGCCTCTTCTAAAGATGATGCACAAGAAAGCCCACAAACAGTTTGCTGAAAACAAGCAGACTAAAGACATGGATTACTGGAACCATGTCCTGTGGTCTGATGAGACCAAGATAAACTTATTTGGTTCAGATGGTGTTAAGCGTGTGGCGTCAACCAGGTGAGGAGTACAAAGACAAGTGTGTCTTGCCTACAGTCAAGCATGGTGGTGGGAGTGTCATGGTCTGGGGCTGCATGAGTGCTGTCGGCACTGGGGAGTTACAGTTCATTGAGGGAACCATGAATGCCAACATGTACTGTGACATACTGGAGCAGAGCATGATCCCCGGTCTTTGGAGACTGGGCTGCCGGGCAGTATTCCAACATGATAATTACCCCAAACATACCTCCAAGATGACCACTGCCTTGCTAAAGAAGCTGAGGCTAAAGGTGATGGACTGGCCAAGCATGTCTCCAGACCTAAACCCTATTGAGCATCTGTGGGGCATCCTCAAAACAAAGGTGGAGGAGCGCAAGGTCTCTAACATCCACCAGCTCTGTGTTGACTCCAGTTCAACCTGTGAAGCTCTGGTGAACTCCATGCCCAAGAGGGTTAAGGCAGTGCTGGAAAATAATGGTGGCCACACAAAATATTAACACTTTGGGCCCATTTTCCCTCACTTTTGTTGCCAGCGGTTTAGACATTAATGGCTGTGTGTTGAATTACTTTGAGGGGACAGCAAATTTACAGTGTTATACAAGCTGTACACTCACTACTTTACATTGTAGAAAAGTATCATTTCTTCAGTGTTGTCACATGAAAAAATAGAATAAAATATTTACAAAAATGTGAGGGGTGTACTCACTTTTGTGAGATACTGTAACCCAATTTTTTGGCAAAGTATAAAAGATGATGTTACGCCGAGTAAATAGACACCTAACATGTCATGCTTTAAAATTGCGCACGAGAAACTACGATACTTAAAAATCTCCATAGGCCAAACTTTTTTTTACAGGTTACCTGTTTAGAGTTACAGAGGAGGTCTAGCGCTAGAGTTAATGTTCTTGCTCTAATGTTATCAGTGATACC
The DNA here is from genome assembly GCF_042186555.1 of Aquarana catesbeiana. NCBI lineage: Eukaryota > Metazoa > Chordata > Amphibia > Anura > Ranidae > Aquarana > Aquarana catesbeiana. The sequence goes on along the minus strand of NC_133324.1, from coordinate 925,604,751 downwards.
TCATATGTGTGCGCGTTTTACGTGTGCGTTCCCTTCTGCGTGGAGGGATGGGGGAGCTTTAAATATTTTTTTTCTCATTTTATTTTATTTTTACACTATCCCTTTAATTTTTTTTAACACTTTTATTCCTATTACAATAATATTCCTATTATTCCTATTTTATCATATTTATTCCTATTATGTAAACATCCCTTGTAATAGAAATAAGGATGACAGGTCTTCTTTATGGAGAGATCTGGGGTGTAAAGACCCCAAATCTACCCTCTACCTTTGAAAGCAAAAGATCAAAAAAAATTGCTTACTTCCGCCCTAGACAAGGTGTGAGTATCGTCCGGTCTTACCAGATCATAGAGATGATCAGGGACAATCTGGTCTCTGTTCACCTCTATGGCCAGCTGCACGGACTGTCGGATCGTTTCTCAGGCTCACCGGTAAGAACGGTAAGCCCAAGAAACACCGGCCAGAGGCGGGAAGGGGGAACGACCCCTCTTGCTGCTTCTGAAAGCGATCCAGCAGCTAATTAGCTGCTCGGACTGCTTTCACAAGAAAGAGAATCACCAGGATCTGTCAGATCTTTTTCTGCACTTTCAGCATTTTTAAAGAGTCATAGCATGATGAAATGTGCATGTATAGCAGAGATATACTGATATTTTTTGTTTTTTCTAGGCAAACATTTTAAATAAAAACTTGTTAGATATGAGTAAAATGGAAAACAGGATACTGAAAGGGACACTTCGATTATTTTCCTTTGTGTCTCAGTTATATAGTAAATATATTGCTGATATTTTAAGAGCTTTTTTAAAATGTATTTATTTATTGCAGGTATAAAGTGCCGTCGATTTACACAGCACTTTACATATATGGTACATTAGATGCAAAATCTATGTAACTATGTAACTTTAATGCAGGGCTTTTTTAATAATAAATAAAAGTCCTTCAACAAAGTCTGTGCAATTTCAAATGAAGTTAGGAGCAGGGAAGGCACCTCAGATGTGTATACAACATCGCAAAAGAGTGATAAGAAAAATCCTCAGCCTGCACCATAGCACACCGAGCCTCTTACCCTCATTTGTGAACCACGTAGTTATCAGGGGTCAAACAGCGCAAACAAATTAGACACCAACCACGGTCAGATTCTCAAACAGCTTCATGGAAGTTATGGATCCTCATAAATGATCACTCCAGAGATCAGGGTGCCACAACATACATGTTCAAAAAGGAGAACAAAACCACCTCATGGTGTAGTATTTAAAAGCCACTGATGACGTCTTGTGATGACGAAATGCGTTGGTGGGAGATAGGACGCCATCATCATGCACAAGAACTGTGCTCATCTTGCTGGTTAGAAACTTTTCAAGGTCTTTTGATGACATGCCTATTTAAATCTGTATGTTGTGAGTATTCTGGAGTCTTTTAATAAATGCTGAATTACTTTTAAGTACTACACAATGGGCTGGTTTTGTTCTCCTTTTTGAACATGTATGTTGTGGTGCCCTGATCTCTGGAGTAATCATTTACGAGAATCCATAATCTGACCGTGGTTGGTGTCTAATTGAGCGCTGTTTTACCGCTTATAACTAGGTGGTCTATAATTGAGGGTAAGAGGCCCGGTGTGCTGTGGTGCAGGTGGAGGATTCTTCTTATCGCTCTTTTGCGATGTTGTTTACACATCATCGACAGCCATCGGAGAGAAAAAAAAACCCTGGGACATAAGTTCCATAAAGGATTGCAGAGGTATACCCAGCAAGTCTCTGGATCTTTTATCCTGTAGGTAACCCTATTATAATATATATATATTGTCTTGCCATCTACCCTTTTTTGGCTTTTTATATACCTTACTACCCTCCTACTTTTACTGGTTTACTAGACATGTGTGTGTCTCTCTTTGTCGATGTCGGGTGATCCCAGTGCATGCCTTTGAATCGTTGATGAAGGAGGCCATCCATCTTTGCTTTACCTATTTTCCTGCCTCTGCCGGACTGGTTCCCACTATTTTTTAACTTCTGCTCATGGAGACATTGTAAGTAGTGTAGCTTTTCCCATTCCATCTCTTGGATAATGCTATATGCATACAAACAGTGATATACAGTTGTGCTCAAAAGTTTGCATACCCAGGCAGAAATTGTGACAGTTTGGCATTCATATTGAAAATATGACTGATCATGCCAAAAAACTGTCTTTTATTCAAGGATAGTGATCACATGAAGCCATTTATTATCACATAGTCTTTTGGCTCCTTTTAAAATCATAAAGATAACAGAAATCACCCAAATGGCCCTGATAAAAAGTTTACATACCCTGGAATGTTTGGCCTTGGTACAGACACAGAAGGTGGCACACACAGGTTAAAATGGCAATTGAAGGTTATTTTCTCACGTTTGTGGCTTTTTAGATCACAATTAGTGGGTGTGTATAAATAGTCAATGAGTTTGTTTGCTCTCACATGGATGCACTAAGCAGGCTAGACACTGAGCCATGAGGAGGTAGAAAAGAACAGTCAAAAGACCTGTGTAACAAAGTAATGGAACTTTATAAAGATGAAAAAGGATATAAAAAGATACCCAAAGCCTTGAATACGCCAGTCAGTACTGTTTAATCTCTTATTAAGAAGTGGAAAATTCAGGGCTCTTTTGATACCAAGCAGCATCTAACTGACACTCTGATCGAATAATTCAGGTAACTACTCCGTGCATGATGGTGGGGCTACGGAAGGAGTGACTGTGGACAAGGAGCCAGTGGAATAGGAAGCCTTGGCAGCTGCGGTGGAAGGCAAACTAGTATGCACCTGGGTGACAGAGGATGAGGAGGATGAGGACGGCTTAGTTATCCACTCCACTAACTCTTCTGCATGTTGTGGCTCAATAACACGGCCAGCAGCAGGAAAAAAAGGACAAGCGTGCCCCCCCCGGCAGAGGATGCACCATGTCCACGACCACCACTTTTCACTGTACAGAGGCTGCATGCCCTCTTTTAGTGGCCTGTGAGCGTCTGCCTTTCCTTGTTGGCCTTTCGGACATGATGGGGATTTTTTGGGGGGATTTTTATACCTTTTTATTATAGAGTGTGGGGTGGAAATATGGTGCTATGGGTGCAATATTTTTGTGCTTGGTGCATGATAAACCCTTTTATTATTGTTTTTTTAATTTTTTTTTTGGGGGGGGGGGGATTTTTATAACTTTTTATTATAGAGTGTGGGATAGGAATATAGTGCTTAGGTGCAATACTTTTGTGCTTGGTACACTATAAACCGTTTTATTATAGTTTTTTTTTTTCTAATAAAGAAAATTAAGGTGCAGTAATTGTGGAGATTTTTTTTTTACTGCCGCTGCTGCTGCAGAGAAAAACTAAAATAAAATAAATGTAAATAAAATTTAAAAAGGCCAAAAAAACAAACAAACAGTGATGACGAAGAAGAAAGACCACCTGCGACTCAGAAGAAGGAACTTTAAAGCCATAAAAAAAAAAAAAAAACAAGGAACCACTGCTGACGCAGAAAGCGGAACACCTGAGACCCAGAAGGGGGGACAGCAATTATGCCCTAAATATGCCTAGGGCTGCTGCGCCACCAAAAACAATGCTGTGCTGACGCAGAAGGAATAACTGGCAACACAGAAGGGGGAGTACTAATAATGCAGGAACAGAACCTGATACTGCAAAAAAAAAAAAAAAAAGATTAATGAAAAAAAATGGGATCAGTGGTGACACAGAAGTGTTGTACACACCAACAACTCAGTAGCACCACAACACTATGTTATTCACACGACACTACACTGTATTATATACTCTGCACCAGAGGCGGCTCTCTAATTAGGCAAAATAGGCGGTGGCCTCAGGCCTCGCAGTCATAGGGGCCTCGCACAGCTGGATTGTTTACCTAATCAGAGAGCCGCCTCATTCAGCAGCAGAGATCTCCGTCCCGAGTCCCCTCGCTCTGCTACAGGGAGAGATAACAGACGGCAAGTGAGACCTGTGATCGGAGCTCACATACATCTCCGGATCACAGACAGGGAGGGAGAGCCGCTCAGTAGAGCTCTGACAGATCTCCTCCCTCCCCCTTCTGCCGCACCGCCAGACAGAAGAGGAGAGAGAGCTTTTGCTCCTCCTCCTCCCGCCCTCTCCTCCAGTGTCTGCCCCGCCCACTCTCCTCAGCAGTGTTCTCTGTTCTGCCTCAGAGAAGGGGATGTGTGGGCGGGAAGATTCATGCTGAAGACCAGGAAAAGCAAAAGGACAAGAGGAGTCTGATCCATCCATCCATCCATCCAGTCCCTCCTGCCTCCCAGTGAGTACACTGATGTAGGGGATGCTCTTCCTTCCCTTCCGTCTCCACCCCCTTCTCTTTCTTTCTTTCCATTCTTTTTGTCTCTTTCTTTCTCTTTCCTTCATTTTTCCCCATCCCCCCCTCTTTCTTTCTTTCTTTCTTTCTTTCTTTCTTTCTTTCTTTCTTTCTTTCTTTCTTTCTTTCTTTCTTTCTTTCTTTCTTTCTTTCTTTCTTTCCCCACCCCCCTCTCTTTCTTTCTTTCTGCTTGAGGAAAATATATCTTTATTATGCCCACTTACCTACCCCCTGTACTGTCCACTCCCCTATACTGTACCCTCTTAATACAGTGGGGCCTCATGTCTAAGTTTTGCCTAAGGCCTCACAAAGTCTAGAGCCGCCTCTGCTCTGCACTGCACTATATACTCTGCACTGAACTTTATTATATACTCCATCCTGCCTTGTATCAACAGTTCAGGCTGTTGGTGGTGGTGTAATGGTGTGGGGGATATTTTATTGGCACACTTTGGGCCCCTTAGTACCAATTGAGAATAGTTTTAATGCCACGGCCTACCTGAGTATTGTTGCTGACCATGTCCATCCCTTTATGACTACAGTGTACTCATCTTCTGATGGCTCCTTCCAGCAGGATAATGCACCATGTCACAAAGCTCAAATCATATCGAACTGTTTTTTTCAACATGACATTGAGGTCACTGTACTCCAATGGTCTCCACAGTCACCAGATCTCCATCCAAAATGTCCAAAATACCAAGCAATTCACTGATTTAAAGCAGCTGTGCAAGATAAAGGAAAACCTGCAAACATGGCCTGTTGGGGGTACTTGAGGACTGAGTTTGAGAACCACTGCCCTAGACCTTACACTATGTTTCTTGCCAGTCTCTGAACCTGCTCTACTTGATTTATGTTGACTTGCTTTGTCCAAGACTGACACTAGATAAAGTGTCAGGGACATTAGCTGCCCCTCAACTGATCTTACAGTACTGTATGCACCTGATTGATGTCCATGGTTCAGTGTTCTGTATAACGCACTACAGAATATGTCAGCATTTTATACATGAGTGAAATCCATAATCCTGTGTTGCCTTTGGGTTCTCTGCATTCAATCTGTTGTAGGTCAAAAGTTAGAAGAGACAACTGCCTGTCAAGTGTAACTTCATCTTGATTCTGTGCATTTCCAAAGCAAAGGAGATCAAAGTTCCTCAGCGGTGGTCGGAAATGTCTCTATTTTGCGCTCGCCGTTGTGTTTTTGTCATGATCTTCTCGCTGCGTAGAATGGATAGGTTCTCCAGCTGTGTGAGCAATGAGCTCCGTCGGACTCATTATTTCGCTGGAGAAGAAGCAAAGTAAGTTATGTTTTGGCAAGCATGGGTCATAGATGTTCTTCCCATGGAGGCCGAAAATAAGCCGTATTGATCTTTTTGTCCATCAACACCTCCAAATCACAAACCTTTATGGATTTAAAGAAACTTCTTCAGGCTGGGTTCACACTATTCCCCGCATCCAATTCCCATAGCAGAAGATTGTGACCGGCCCTCTATGGAGCCGGTTCACACATCTCTGCAGCGGCACCGGTGCGAATTGCACAGGATCTCTGTACGTCTTTTGGTCCATTTCAGGTCCAAATTCAGCCCAAAATTCGGGCTAAAATCGGACCTGAAACGGTGAATGGAGACCCACCGTACCACTGCTGTGAGCCACTAAGATCTCTAGTGTGCACCCAGCCTCAAAGTCCGCTCTCTAAACACTACGGAGCTGATTTACTAAAACTAGAGAGTACAAAATCTGGTGCAGCTATGCATCGTAGCCAATCAACTTTTAACATAAGCTTGTTTTATTAGGCTTTGACAAAAAAAACTAGAAGTTCCAGTTCTTCACTTATCCTCCTAGTAGGGACCTTCCTCGGGTCCACATTGCTACCTTTGTTCGCCCTTTCCTAAAACAATTAATATGGCCTGCAGCATCTAAAGAAGAAGTTTGTCCAGTTCCAGCCAACACTGTGCCATTTGCATACCTGAGAACGTTTTAAACTTGCTGAGCAGGAGACTGGCAGGGAGGGATGGTACCAAAGTCATTCATACCTCCCAACTTTTTAAGATGGGAGCGAAGGACACCTATTAGCAAATGTATGCAGGCAAAGGACACGCTCCATTAAAGGAGAATTATACAAAACAATATTAGTTGAACCCACGAGTGCTTTATTTTAATCACTACTATTCCTTTATATTGGCTTTTGAAGTGTGCAAATGCTGCAATTTAGTAATTGGATGAATGATTTAGCACTGGGAAACACTTTTTAAAAGGTAAATAGTGAATTTTTTAAAATGAGGGACAAATGAGGAGGAATGAGGGACAGAGGGAATTTGTTCCAAATCAGGGACAGTACCTCAAAATAAGGGACATTTGGGAGCTATGGTCATTCCCCACAAAATATAAATGAAATGTCACTTAGTAACAATATGTTAACATTTCCATTGGAAAGCCAGGGAATTGAGCTGGGCTGATATTTTATGGAAAAAGCCAGCATTGCCAAGATATTTCTGGAACGTTCCCAGGTATGGCCATATGGATCCTTCCTTGTACGATGGATGGACTCTGGGTATATTTCAGTGCTTCTCAGAGAGGAACAAATGAGACAAAACTCCAAGCACCTCCTCCTTTCACTTATATGTAGCGCTGGTAGATTTTTTTGATCTACCGCTGATAGGTAAATCTAGTGGGTCACTTATTATAGGAAGTTAGATTTGCCTCTGTTCCAGCTTGGCTGACGTTGCGTGTAGTTCCACACTGTGCTGGTGGGTGTCGTTGTCCCCATGGGCCAGTGTTGGAAAAGCAACGTGTTGAAGCGTATGAGTGCTCCTCTGTCCCGGAGTTAACTCGGTGGAGGTGGTCCTTTGAGTTGCATTCTGGGAGAGGGTATTTATAGGACAGACGCCATGTTTAGGGGTTCGTTTTCAGCCACCTGCTGGCCCTCCTGGCCGACAGGTATGCGTTAAGAGTACCACCTCATGGTCCTCCGTTCCGAAGGCCCATGTCGCTGCGGCGTGTGGGTGGGCCCAGAAGCCTGTCTGGGGCCTAACACAGCAGCAGAGGAACGGTCCTGAGCTGTCTATCCTGAGAGAAGAAGCTGGACAACCGAGAAGATCCCAGGGGAGGACCCGTCATGGAAGGATCATGCGGAGTGCTGGTCTGGAGAGGGGCCTGGTCACTCTGTTGGAGGACGTATCCTGAAGTAATCTTACTGCATAGTACTGCCGGGTTGGCTTAAAGGTTCAAGTACTGTGTCTGATATTCATCGCAAACCAATACATCCTGTGGCAGAGGATCGTACGGGTTTTGTTCCAAACAAGTCTGTGGCAGAGACTTTTGTTCGTGCTACGTACTGGCTGCTAGGCAAGTGAGAGAGGCCTATCCAGGCGGGCAAAGATTAGGTCCCACAAGGGGGAGCGCCTTCCACCATTCAGCCACAAGTGTTCAATTCCAGAGAATGTTCTAAAGAATACTAAGGAAAGGTATTTGAGCTTCCCTGCAACTTTCCTTCTGCCTCTTTCCTGCTACTTCCTTTATTGTTTGTTCATTAAAGCATTGGAAAATCTACTCAAGTGTTAGTGTCTACATCGTCCAAAGGTAAACTCGGAACCCTAGACCCCATGCCGGTGAAACAGAGGTGTCAAGAGTGAAGGTAACAGCCCGCTTTAAACCAGCAGCTCCACCGAGAGTTAGTGCTGCATATATTTCCCAGAAGACCGCTGCAAGATCCATGCAGTGCCCCTCTTCTTCTCTTGGACTCCCAATACCTGTTCAGCAATATGAAGGTCACAGAGTTTAATACAGGCCAATAAAGGGCAGGGGTGGGTCACATTTCATCTCATTGGTGGTTGGAAGCAATTTATTGGTATCAACAGTTTGATACATACGCTTTTCTGTATGTGAGAAGCAGAAATAAAAGCTTGCACTGGGTGTGCTTAGGAATCTCTTCTGCCTTACAAAGAAGGGGTTCCTGGTGCTAAGTAATGCTAACGAAAATGGGTACGTACTGGTGCACTACAACAATGGATGAACCCTGATCAGGAAACACGAATCCTCTTATGCATTTCAAGGCTTCAATGTACTTTCCCGTAACATTCCTACTACAATGACTGTGTTGCGATCTTTGGTGCACTACTAACCTTGGAACTTTTTTTTTCTGTGGCTCCATGCCTGAAAAGTGTTCCAGAGTTGCATTAGTCAATCAACAAAACGTTACCAGGGTCTGCCATAGGAGGCTGTAGTTGGGATTTTTTAGACCTACACACATATACTAGGGCCAATTTAGACAGGAGCCAATTAACCTACCAGCATGTATTTAACCACTTGCCGACCAGCCACCGCAGTTGCACTCCGGCAGAATGGCACGGCTGGGCGAAGCGACGTTATGTGCTTCGCCCTGTGACCACTAGGGGCGCGCGCCCCCGGAGCCAATGCGAGTGCCCGGCAGTCACCATCACTGCCGGGCTCCAGCGATCGCTGCTGACACATGGAGAACCGGGATCTGTGTGTGTAAACAGATCTGAGGGGAGAACAGACAGATTGTCTGTTCATACATAGTATGAACAGCGATCTGTCATCTCCCCTACGCAGTCCCCTCCCCCCTTCAGTTAGAACACACACTAGTGTCAAAAGTGTCTGATGTGTCCGCCGCAATGTCACAGTCACGATAAAAATCGCAGATCGCCGCCATTACTAATAAAAAAAAAAAAATAATAATAAAAATGCCATAAATCCATCCCCTATTTTGTAGACGCTATAACTTTTGCGCAAACCAATCAATATATGCTTATTGCGATTTTTTTTTTTACCAAAAATATGTAGAAGAATACATATCGGCCTAAACTGAGGAAAAAAAATTTTTTTTTATATATTTTTTGGGGATATTTATTATAGCAAAAAGTAAAAAAATACTGCTTTTTTTTCAATATTGTTGGTCTTTTTTTGTTTATAGAGCAAAAAATAAAAACCGCAGAGATGATCAAATACCACCAAATGAAAGCTCTATTTGTGGGAAAAAAAGGACGTCAAATTTTGTTTGGGTGCAAGGTCGCATGGCCCCGCAATTGTCAGTTAAAACGACGCAGTGCCGAATCGCAAAAAGTGCTCTGGTCAGGAAGAGGATAAAATCTTCCGGGGCTGAAGCGGTAAAGGGGTTGTAAACCCTCATGGTTTTTAACCTTAATGCATTCTATGCATTAAGGTGAAAAACCTTCTGTGGTGCTGCAGCCCCCTCGAGCCCCCGTTTTACTTACCTGACCCCGATCCTTCTCCGGCCAGGAACGAGCACACCCGCTCTACCTGGTGTCTCGTGTCCTGATTGGATAGATTGATAGCAGTGCAGCCATTGGCTCCTGCTGCTGTCAATCAAATCCAATGATGTGGTGCCGGGGGGCGGGGCCAAGTCCTGCATTCTGTGTGAATGGACACAGATGTGGGCTTCGGGATTGCGCCCGCACCGGTGTCCACCGAGGAGAGCGCTTCTCCAACATGGACACACAATGTAGGAGGAGCCACCAGCGCCACCGAGGGACCCCAGAAGAGGTAGATCGGGGCCACTCTGTGCAAAACGAACTGCACAGTGGAGGTTTTTTTTGTTTTTTTAAAAAGAGGGTTTACAACCCCTTTAAGTGTGGAAGGAAACTTCAGTACCTGGAGGAAACTTATCCAAGCACAAGAAGATAGTGTCCTGGCCAAGATTCAAAGCGAGGACCCCAGTTCTGCAAGGTAGGGACAAAGATGGGTTTGGTCAGAACTTAGAAGCAAGCTGGCACTCCTGTCAAATCAGCGCCCAATTAGTTTGGGGCCAGGGCATTTCCTGCCTCGCAGCTGCACATAACTAAGGGGTGGGGATGCTCATGACATTGTTGACCTAATATGGCTCCAGGACCATATGGTCAATGACATTGTCCAGATATAGCCATGTAACCATATTAGGTCACTGAAAGAGGGAGCGGGTTAATGGGGGCTACTCCAAAAAAATGCCCTATAACGCCTGTGATGGTTGAGGACTATCTCGATAGCCAGTAAATTGTTTGAGTAATGGACCCATATCATTACTTCATCTATACTTCTTTATATTTTTCCAGTCCATCTAACACTCACAGCCTCCTGTGTCCGCCTAGGGGTGTGACACCCAACCAGGGTGTCTTCAATGCCGTCTGATGCCCATTTGGGCTACCATTGGTGAGTTACGTTGACTTTCTTAAAACTCCATAATTAAAGGTTTACTGGTAGCCTAGCTACAATGATGATGATTTTGCACCTGCTTTTTGATATTGTAACTATGAGATTGTATCTCCCTCTAGATGTATTGGTTGACTCCTCCTGAGGAAGTGACATGTGTCACGAAACATGTTGAGGATCACGTCTGTACCTACATCATTGTGTTCCCACTCATCTGATGGGTTCTTTGCTTCTTAAGTGCTAATTTAGTGCAACTACATACAACAAGTCTATTATTGTCTTGTTGATACTGTATTTTATGTACTTCTCCTTTAATACATGTGTAATTTTTTATCTAAACCTGTCTTATTTACTGGGTACCGAGACAGTCCTCAACCATTACAAATGTTATAGGGCATTTTTTTGAAGTAGCCCCCATTAACCCGCTCCCTCTTTCATTGTCTAAATATAGGATGATGGTACCTATCCCTACCCTCTATATATTTCAAGTGAGGCAATACCCACTTAATCCATTAGGTCAATGATGATGCCAAGGGTTGATTTGGTGGGAGTAACAGCTTGCTTCCAGCTTCGGTCCAAACCTAAGTTCAGACCAAACCCATGCTCATCCCTACCGCTAGGTACAATCCCGTACATTTGGCCTTTATTGGCTGATTCCCTATATTTTGCCTTTGAAAACATCTCAATGCTGTCCTGTTCTGTTAATAAAACATTCAGCAGTTGTACGTATTATTGAGTGTATTGCCTTTTTATGAGATGCTTTGGTTTATTATTTTTCTCTGGCCAATTTATAGAGCTCAGTATGTCTGTAAATTCTTTTTATATTCAGTCCCAGTATGGGCAGATTTATCATTTCATTTCATCTATCTTTACACTATCGGCTCGAAAAATAAAACTGCTGAGCAGCCGTAAACAACAGCAGAGAAACTTCCAGAAAGTAATTATCCAGCTGTAATAAAAATCCTCCTTATTAAGGTGTGCTTGTAGTGGAGCTACTTAACTGGCACATGATTCATTTTATTGCACTTTTTATAAGAACATTTCCCGTCTTCCTGAGACGGGGGGGAACGCCTTATAACCCCAATTTTTTGCACTTAAAGTGGTTGTAAACCTCAGACATGAAATATGAGCAAAGCATATCGCTCTACAGTGTGTACTTGTCTCAATTAAGAGCATTAAATGTAATTTCTGTCTGCTGCTTCGTTCCACTGCTATCAGCATGAATCACTTCTGACAATGTTTCCTGACACCAAGAGAAAAATGGTGACAGGGGAGGGAGCTCCAGCTGATTGACAGCCTCGGCTCTGTTCCTGTGTTCTGTATGGAGGGGGGGGGGTGTCCCTTCCCTCCAATCAGCCCCCAGAACTCTCCTCACTGAGCTCTGCAGAGATAAACTTCAGCTCTTTGCCCCCCTTTTTTTCTGACAGCTCAAACAAGCTTGATACATTCTGAACTTTGGTCGGATGTAGAGGAGAGACGACCGCAGATAAACAGGTACAACTTATGCAGGTAGATTTGTTTCATCTCCATGTATCTCCTGGGGCCAGTCACTTCACTGGGTATATGTGAGGGTATACAACCACTTTAAGGCATTTTTTGTCAATTGCTTTTCCTGCAAGGGACCACTTAAAATGCAATTCTCAGATGCTTCACATGTCTGCATGAATAAAGTCCTGACCAGTGCTGGGACAAGGTCAAATATACCAAGATGTATGATCATTATGTGTCAGCAAAAATCCCCCCCCCCCCCCCCCCCCAAAAAAAATGAGGACTAATCTGCAAGCATAAATTCCCCCTCCCTCCAGTGCAAATCTGCCCCCTGCTGAAATCCCCCCCGCACTAACGCACTAAAATATACGGCGTTAAACTTGCAGTAGCGCATTGAAATATACTACGTTAAGCGCGCACCAATGCAGAGCAATGTACTGCATTAATCGGCATGTAACGCTCTAAAATCTACACCCCCATCCCCCCTCCAAGCTAAAATCCAAAATCACCCCTCCTAGCACAAATCCACTACCCCTCAAATTTACCCTCCAAGCACAAATCCTTTCCCCCCACTCCAAATCCAGGCTCCTAGCACAAATATCCCCCAAATCTCCTAGTATAAATGCCCCCAATCATTCCTACTAGCACAAATTCCCCCCCCCCCCAAAAAAAAATCCTCTCCTAGGACAAATTCTCTGCCCCCTTTAGAGCCCTTGCACACTGGGGCGGGGGGCGGCGTCGGCGGTAAAACGCCGCTATTATTAGCGGCGTTTTACCGTCGGTATGCGGCCGCTAGCGGGGCGGTTTTACCCCCCGCTAGCGGCCGAGAAAGGGTTAAATACCACCGCAAAGCGCCTCTGCAGAGGCGCTTTGCCGGCGGTATAGCCGCGCCGTCCCATTGATTTCAATGGGCAGGAGTGGTAAGGGAGCGGTATACACACCGCTCCTTCACCGCTCCGAAGATGCTGCTAGCAGGACTTTTTTTACCGTCCTGCCAGCGCATCGCTCCAGTGTGCAAGCCCTCGGGGCTTGCACACTGGAATGAAAGTAGCGGCACTTTCGGGGCGGTTTGCAGGCGCTATTATTAGCGCAATAGCGCCTGCAAACCGCCCCAGTGTGCAAGGGCTCTTATGATATCACCTCTTCTAGCACAAACCCCACAAATCCCCATCCCCTTTCCCAACACAAATCCCCCCAAATCCCCATTCCTAGCACACACACCCCTAATTTCCCCTCCTAGAACAATTCTTATCCCCTGCCACTCTCCAAACTTCCCCTCTCAACACAAATCCCCCCCCCCATCTCTTCGAGATGCCCTCCCCACCTTACATAATTCCACAGTGCCCAGGGCAGCTGCCCCTTCTGCCTATCCTTTGTCCCAGCCCTGGTCCCGACACAATACAAAACCTCATAAAATCCTCTAGTACACTGGTGTAGCAAATCATTGTTAATTGTACTCACTTGGTATGAACTGGGGGGACCCTGTGCCATTTTTTTTTTTTTAATCATTTAATAACTATCCTAACCCTTTTGCTTACATGCCTGCACCCTTAATAACGTCCTTAAAGTGATTGTAAAGCTTCAAATATATATTTTTTAAAAATAACAAACATGTCATACTTACCTCCACTGTGCAGTTCGTTTTGCACAGAGTGGCCCCGATCCTCCTCTTCTGAGGTCCCCCAGCGGCTCCTCCCCACATCATATTACCCCCTAGGAGAAGCGCTCTCCTGAGGGGGTTACCTTGCGGGCGCGCTCCCGAGTACAGCATTTGCGGCCACTTTACAATACAATATATGCAATATACAATATAGTGTATATATGTATGCTAATTTAAAATGGTTTATTGATATTTTTTTATTTTTACTCTGTATTCCAAAATGTTTTATTTTTTTTAACATGTGCCCAGCAGTAGAGGACTAGAAGCTCCTCCTGCTTATGTTTCCCTGCAGACAGGCCTGGAGAGAGCTGGGTCATGTGACAGCTGTATATCAATTAGGAAAAAGGTATACAGATTTTTTTTTATTAAAATAACTACAATGCCATCATCCACATGCAGAAATAGAAGGGACAATGTCAATGAAGCAGTGTGTGTGTTTAGTGTCACTTTAATGATTACAGAGCTGTATTAATGAGTGTCTTTTATATCTGCCCAGTGTTCAGTTATAAGTTATACCTTAGAGCAAACACTTCCATAATAAGTCAATATGTTCACCACACTATAATTTCCCCCTGTTAGATGTGGGAGGTGGGTGATAGAGGTGAACCAAGGAGATCGGAGATTGATCCGAATAAATAAATGAATGAATGATTCTAATGAATAAAGAATGAAGTGTGTTTTTCTTGCTGGAGTTCAACATACAGCAAATGTAAGCGCCCAGTTATGACCTAGTCCTAGGCTGATGTCATTGATTATGATAATGGAATTGCTCAACAGATGAACAACTTCTGGGTGTGTGGTTAGAAGGGCATAGTACAATAGTACAGATTTCCATTTCTCTTGAAATTCATTTAAAATTGTTATTTGTTAACCACTTGCTTACCGGTTACTTAAATCCCCTTCTTACCCAGACAATTGCGCGGTCATACGACGCTGTACTCAAATGAAAAATAGAGCTTTCTTTTGGGGGTATTTGATCACCTCTGGGATTTTTATTCTTTGTAAAAAAAAGGAAAAAAGACCGAAAATTTTTAAAACAAAATGGTTTTATATTCTGTTATAACATTTTGCAAATAGTCATTTTTCTCCTTCATTGATGTACGCTGAAGAGGCTGCACTGATGGGCACTAATATGCGGCACAGATGAGTACTGATAAGGCAGCACTGATAGGTGGCACTGGTGGGCACTGATGAGGCGGCACTAGTGGGCACTGGTGGGCACTGAGAGGTGGCAGGGATGGGTGGCACTGATGGGTGGCACTGATGGGGGGCACTGATGAGTGGCACTGATGGGGGGCACTGATGGGCGGCACTGAAGGGCATTGATAGGTGGCACTGAAGGGCACTGATGGGTGGCACTGATAGCTGGCACTGACGGGTGGCACTGATGGGCACTGACGGGTGGCAGTAATGGGCACTAGTAGGGACATCGATAGGCAGCACTAGATGGCACTGATGAGGCACTGTTGGCATCACTGGTGGGCATTGATAGGTGGCACTCTTGGGCATTGATAGGTGGCACTGATATTCACTGGTGGGCACCGATTGATGGCATTGTGGGCACTGGCAGGCGGTGCTGGTTGGCACAGATGAGGTGGCTGTACCTCTTCCTCTTGGGGGACCGATGTCCCTTCAACAGAAGCCGGTGATCAGCTTTTTTTCTCCTTACGCTGTCAGCATGAGGAGAAAAAAGAAACGATTACCGAGCTTCTGTTTACATCAAGTGATCAGCTTTCATTGGCTGACAGCTGATCATGTGGTAAGGGGCCGGGATCTTTGACTCGGAACATTGACTCAGTGATCACAGAGCGCACCGCGCACGACCCGCAGGGAGCGTGCAAGGGGGAGGACATCTATTGACGGCCCCCTGGCAATATAGGTCCGCGCTGTAGCCGTCATTCAGCTATAGCGCGGACAGGAAGAGGTTAAAGCAATAGTAAACCGCAGGTGATTAAAAAAAATTAATAAATCCCTGCAAGGCAATGTCGTAATGTGCTAGTATGCATCGCATACTAGCACATTATGAGAAAGAAGCCCTCCAGCGCCGCAATGTCACTGCTGAGACGGATGACATCTTCCCCCGGTATTCCTTCCAGGTTTGCGGGCTCCAGCTACATGAATGGTCGGGGGCGCGATGATGGGAGCCGCCTTTTTTCGGCACGGTCTCTGAAGGTCCGGCACTGTGCGCCGGACCTTCAGAGCGCATGCGCCGGTGATGTCATTGGTTGCATGCACTCTGAATATCTCCTAAACTGTGCAAGGAGATATTCACAGTACCTACAGGTACGCCTTATTATAGGCTTGCCTGTAGGTACAAGTGGTAGTACAGAGTTTACTACCACTTTAAGAGCATCAGATACAACCAACATGCTCCTTCATGGCTTGAGTAACGATTTGTGAATCAATCAGGATGAAATCATATAGGGAGGCTGAAATCAAGGCTGGTTTAAAGCTATAACTGGCTATTTACATTTCTGTTGGGATGTGCTTGTAAGGGCACAAGTCCCTGCCTCACTTATCCCCTTCCAGAAAAACATCCCACCTGCTTGAGGCTTTAACCCTCTGCCATCTTGTGTCCCTCTCCAAGCCAGTGGCCTCCTCATGACATTCCTGGCCATTATCCTTTATATCCCCAAGGAAGGAAAGTCCATGCCAAAACCCCCTTTACTGATGTTACTAGAAAGATGCCATGCACAGTCAAATCACTTCGACATACTATCCGGGGTCACGTGACAGTTCATTGTCAACCAACCAATATCGTGGACGGTCTGCAGTAGTCATATGTGAAAGCGGAACGCAGCATATTTTAGTAAGCCATCTTTCCTGACTCAGTCTCTCTCCACCCAGGGTCATTAGTACTCACTCAGAGGTTTTGATTCACCTTAGCTGTCTATGTCCACTCACTGTTCCTTACAGGTAATCCTTGGGTACACCTCTCCCAGGTCCTCCAGGGAAATAACCTCAGTCCAAGGAACACTTGGCCTGACCTAAAAGGCAACCTGTCCTAGCCCCCACCACCATAAGGTTCAGGATGTCCACAGCCGTCTCTTCTGGATCCAGGTCTACCTCTCCCTATCCTCTTGCCCTGTCGAGGGCCTTCACTTGCTAACTACATCTGCTGAATGGTGGGGTCTCTGGCTCCCATGCCCCAACTGCACTAGGGCACCTACCAACCTTGCTTATATATTTTCTGCTGATTTTTGTCTTCAGATTTACCAAAACCATATAATATGAGGTCAAACCTTAAGAGTTTCAGTTTGTATGCAATCAGGCAGGCCCTTACACTACATGGTTTTTGGTACATCTGAAGAGAAAAATCTGCAGGAAATCTAAAGGCCCATACACACGATCGGACTTTTTGACAACAAACATGCAAATTAACTGTTTTAAGGCAACATCCGACCGTGTGTACGCTCCATCGGACAAACTTTTTCGGTTTTCATCGGACAAATGTTGGCTGTGCGAACAGACAAACTTTCCGGCAACAAAAGTCCTACGTCGGCTAGTCCGATCGTGTGTACACAAAACCATCGGACTTTAGTCCAAAGTACAAACACGCATGCTCAGAACCAATGCAAAAGATCAGACAACAATACAGAAGCTAACCAAAGGGTGGCGCCGGAGAATTGAACGTCCTCTTTTGAAGTGTCGTCAGTACGTTGAAACGTGACTACGTTCGTGTTTGTTGCCTAGAAAGTCCTGCTGTGTGTGTGCAATACAAGTTCACGGCCAACGCCCTTTGGACAGAAATCCACGGAAAAGCTTGTTTAAAGTCCAATCGTGTGTACGAGGCTTTAGGCTGCATTCACACCTGAGTGTATCGTTTTCAGGCAGAAAGTTACGCGATTTTTGCCGCAATTTTGCTACGATTTTTGCCGTGTTTTTGTACAGTTCAAAAGTTCACCAATGTAAAAAGCAGAAAACACCTGTAATCTGCCAAAAAAGAAGCTCCTGTACTTTTTTGAGCGACTGGCGCTTTGCTTCAGACGACAGAACGCTCAGATGTGAACAGGGGCTATTGAAATGAATGGGATTTGTCTTGTTGGGCGTTTTTATAGCTAAGGCTTACAGCAGAATTGAATTGAATTGATGTAGAGCTGTAAGTTTATGCACAAAGTTTAAGTTTATGCACATGAACAATTCATGAATAATAGAAAATAAGTATTGTAGGTGGTGATTAAGTACGGGAGTAGCGCATTCATACACACCAATTAGCATTCCTTACCCATCTTAATGAAGGTTTTTTTTTTTTTGAATGCAGCAACCCTGACACGTATGGTTGAGATATTTTTGAGATATTAGGGGTTGTTTTGCGCCGGTGACACATATACAGTTACAGCAGAAAAACACCCAAAAACGCCTAGATGTGAACAGAGCCTTAGGCTGCATTCACAGCTGAGCGTTTTTTTTAGCTCGTAAAACGCTCATTTCAAAAGTTCAAAAATGCCCAATATGCAAAATCCCATTCAAATGGCCCCATTCTGTCGCCCGAAGCAAAAACGCCTGAAGCTCAATAAAGTACATGAGCTTCTTTTTGGGCAGTTTACAGGCGTTTTTATAGGATGCATTAAGGTGGAAAAACACGAAGGTTTACAACCCCTTAATTCCTCTTATATTTTATTGTATTGTAACTGTATTGTCTCCCTTTTATATTGTAAAGCACTGCGTAAACTGTTGGCGCTGTATAAATCTTGTATAATAATAATACAAATCGCAATGACAGCAATAACTCTGTGCCCATTATTCATCATGTTTAACTCTAAACTGATGGTCTATAGGGGCTTTTAAAGTGTCAACTATGGAGAATATATCAGGGGTGGCCCATCCATTGTGGGCGCATGGGCGCCGCCTCCCCTATCCACCAAAGCCGCCCTCCCCATCCATGTGCCCGGCCCCCTTCAGGGCACTGGGTGCATGAATTCCCATTGTGGGGGTGGGCGGAGGTGGTTGTTTTTTGAAGCACCTGATTAGAGCCAGAGGCTTCAAAATAGGGTAGGCTTGGGACCCAGAACATTGCGTCTGGAGCCCACCCAGGTGTGTTGCAACCGCAAATGAATATTCACTGTTACAACACGGATCCTCCTCCTGGCCAATCGGGAAGCAGGTCTAATACTTATCACCCGATTGGCTGAAAGGACAAGCGATCCTATTGGATGCCTAGGATGAGGGGAGGAGACACACGGCGGAAGCGAGAAGAAGACACAGGAGCCGCTGCCCGATGCCCGCCGCTGCCCGATGTCCCCTCCGCTGCCCGATGTCCCCTCTGCTGCCCGATTTGCCCACCGATGCCCGATATCCCCGCCTCTGCCCGATGTGCCCACTGATGCCCCATCCCTGATGTGCCTGCTGTTGCCGATCCTCGCCGCTGCACAATGTGCCCACCTCTTAGATGGGGTAAGTGTCGGTGGACTGGCAGACAGTGTGGGGGGGGTTTGAGGTGCCGCGTGGGGGTGGTGGTTGTGTGGATTACATTTTGTTTACTAAAGCATTGTGCATCATAAAAAAAAACTGTCATGTTATTATTCCTTTTTCTTCCATTTTTGTTTCCACTCTTTCTCACCCAGCTGATCTCCTGCGGCCTCTTTCTGCTGTTTTCGGTCTACATGCACTCACTCCAGCTTCAGCGGCACATCTTTGCTCTTGATTGGCTTCTATGGGTCTCCCCATATCAGGAAATGCTTGAACGTGGTAGGATCACCATGCAGCAAATTTACAGATTGAAAATTACTTTTGAAATTACTTTAAACATGTTGCATGAATGTTTGATGGTTAGGGTTATAAGACACCAGGTTTATTGCCCAAGTTCATTGAATAAGCCCCCCGTGTTCCTCTAGTCCAGTACACGCACCCAGCACAGTAGGGGTGAGATTTATGAATGAAGAGATTGGGAGAAGGAATGAATGGAAGATCTGGTCCTCCAGGCTGCTTCCAGACACTCCCACAGTCTTCCCATCAGAGGAAAGCCTGTAATGGGGGTTTTCTGTCATGTACTCAGCAGGCATTAGAGGACGGCGCTCGGCTTTTGCCTTAATCTGCTTCATCTGCAGCTATGGAGCAGAAGAAAGGAGAAAAGCCTCTTATAATAGTAGAACGCTGTTCATTGACTTGTAACATCACTAATGTGAGGATTCAGCCTCCTGCCCGCACTTCTAAGGATTATCAGTCACTACGAGACCCCCGACTCTATGAAATATTCTTCTACCCACTAATCCAGATACAGAGCTTTCATCAGGACGGAGACATCCGGAAATATCACATGTGACCTTCTATCCGCTTCTAGTCTATTCTATCTAATTCTGTATAGTACACCCCTCATTATCTCCAATTCTATATAGTACCCCCCTTATTATCTCCAATTCTATATAGTATACCCCTCATTACCTCAAATTCTATATAGTACACCCCTCATTATCTCCAATTCTATATAGTACACCCCTCATTATCTCCAATATCTCCAATTCTGTATAATACTCCCCCCCCCCATTATCTCCAATTCTGTATAGTACACCCCTCTTTATCTCCAATTCTGTATAGTACACCCCTCATTATCTCCAATTCTGTATAGTACACCCCTCATTACCTCAAATTCTGTATAGTACACTCCTCATTGCCTCCAGTCCTGTATAGTACACCCCTAATTGTCTCCAATTCTATACAGAACACCCCTTATTACCTCGAATTCCATATAGTATGCTCCTCATTATCTCCAATTCTATATAGTACACTCCTCATTATCTCCAATTCTATATAGTACACCCTCATTATCTCCAATTCTATATAGTACGCCCCTCCTTACCTCAAATTCTGTAAAGTACACTCCTCATTGCCTCCAGTTCTGTATAGTACACCCCTAATTGTCTCCAATTCTATACAGAACACCCCTTATTACCTAAAATTCTATATAGTACGTTCCTCATTATCTCCAGTCCTATACAATTGTGTATAGGACACTCCTCAATTTCTCCAATTCTATACAGCACACCCTCCTTATTTCCAAATTGATATAGAACACCCCTCATTACCTCCAATTCTGTATAGTACACCCCTCATTACCTCCAATTCTGTATAGTACACCCCTCATTACCTCCAATTCTGTATAGTACACCCCTCATTATCTCCAGTTCTGTATAGTACACCCCTCATTATCTCCAGTTCTGTATAGTACACCCCTCATTATCTCCAGTTCTGTATAGTACACCCCTCATTATCTCCAGTTCTGTATAGTACACCCCTCATTATCTCCAGTTCTGTATAGTTCACCCCTCATTATCTCCAGTTCTGTATAGTACACCCCTCGTTATCTCCAGTTCTGTATAGTACACCCCTCGTTATCTCTAGTTCTGTATAGTACACCCCTCATTATTTCTAAGCCCATATAGTACACCCTCACCTACCTCTCCTTCCCTCTCCCCCTCTGTCTCATGCTATATAGTAAACCCATATCAACCACGCTCTCTCTATCACTCCCTCTCTTTTTTTATAGTATGCCCTCACCTACCTCTCTCCCTCCCCAAGGTAAACTAAGGATAGGAAAACAACAGCACATTAAAAAAAGTCCACGAACGCATAAATGAACAGTCCACTTAAAGCGAAGTTGCACCAAAAAAAAAAAAAAATTAAAAGCCAGCAGCTACACATACTGCAGCTGCTGACTTTTAAAATAAGGACACTCACCTGTCCAGGGCGCCAGCAATGTCCACACCCAAAGCCAATCTGTCCCTCAGCTCCAGGTGCAGTCGCTGGCATTGCTAGTAAGGGAATCTGGAAGTGAAGCCTTGCAGCTTCACAGCCTAGTTCCCTACTGTGCATGTGCAAGTCGCTCTGCGCGTTCTGAGTGGTCCTTGCTCTCTTCTGGGACCCGTGTGTATCCCAGAAGACAGCGGAGGGGGGGGGCGGACATGGCGTAGATCGCCGCAAATACTGCACCGATCTTTCACCGGAAGTGGGAGCAAATACCTGCATTATACAGGTATATGCTCCCCCCTCAAAGAGGCCAAATGTGACACCAGAGGGGGGGAGAGGGGGTGAGGAATCCGGACAGCGGAAGTTCCATTTTTGGGTGGAACTCCGCTTTAAGAGAGATCTATTATTCCTCCACATCCTTATCCTGACCATCCAGGGCTCTCTGTTATGCCAAGACCCTGAATCTTCTCAGCTTCACCCAGAATGTTATGCACCACCATCTGAACAGGGAGGACATTCTACTACTCTCTCTCTTATTCTCTGTCGTGCATTCCCTTTAACATCTTTTTATCATTATAAAGAAAGATCATCGTTAAACAAAACAAAAAACAAAACCCTCCATCTTCTATCATTGCAAAGCCGTCCTTGAACTCTTTAGCCTAGGCTGAGATGATGTCATCAGTGCCAAAGGTAGAAGGCAGCATTTCTTCAGTCTTAAGCCTCGTACACACGATCAGATTTTCCAACGGGAAATCGGACAATTGTTGTCGGATTTTCCACAGACAAATGTTGGATGGCAGGCTTTAAAATTTTCCATGGACAAATGTATGCTGTTGGATTTTTCGAGCGTGTGTACACAAGTCCGTCGGACAAAATTCCAAAGTACAAACACGCATGCTCGGAAGCAAGGACGAGCCAGAAGCGGTCGGTCTTGTAAACTAGCGCTCGTAATGGAGAATTAACATTCGTGACGCGGCAAATTATGAAATCTCCAAATGCAGTGCAAAATTCTCTTCTTCTTTAATGGGATAATAATGAAGCTGCTTTGCTGGTGATACTGATGGAGTTATTGCAAACAAATTTTCAAAGGCTTTTTTTTTTCTAGTGATATCAAGAATAGTATTATTATGCTTTTTTTTTTTTTTTTTTGGGCAAGTTACCACAACACCATTATCCCGTAGTTTTTAAGATCAAAGATACAACTATGTTGGTGTCCCTTGTCAATTTTACATTGTATTTTTTTAAATGTAACTGCCTACTCCCAAACTGTAATTTGAAGTAAAACACATAGCCGAGTATTATTCTACACAATTTTATTATTGTGCATTAAAAAAGAAAACAAATAAAATTAGACATGCTATCTGCCAATAGAACTTAACCAAAAAGTGCATTCTATGCATCCAAAAATATAGAAAATATACCAAATCAAATCATTATTCAACCCAAAAAATAATGCCAAAGCAATAACTCCAAGGCCAATAATAAATAACACGTTATCGCCTCCGATTCCGCAACATGGCTGGTTGACGAACGGCTGTTCAGAAAGGAACTGAAAAGTACAAACTGAAAAGCGCGAATCAACACTCACCAAACTTCTACTAACACGAAATTAGCAGAAGGAGCCCAAAGGGTGACGCTAAAGAGTTGAAAAAACACACAGTATGTCACTACGTTCGGGATTATTGGCCAACAATTGTGTGCCGTGTGTATACAAGACAAGTTTGGGCCAACGCCCTTCAGACAAAAGTCCACAGATTTGTTGGCGGAAAATCCGATCATGTGTACGAGGCTTAAGGTGGATCCATGTACATACCCAACAAAATTATGAAACTAAATAGGTCTAAAAAATTAAACCCTTCCAAGATGAGCTGCCCTCAGGTCCTCTCTTATTGCAAAACGCTGCTTGCACAGTGCATAGTATGGCTTATGCCGCGTACACACGGTCGGACTTTACGGCAGACTTTGCCCGACGTACTTTATGACGGACTTTCCGAATGAACGGACTTGCCTACACACAATCCACCAAAGTCTGTCGAATTCGTACGTGATGACGTACGACCGGACTAAAACAAGCAAGTTCATAGCCAGTAGCCAATAGCTGCCCTAGAGTGGCTTTTTGTCCGTCGAACTAGCGTACAGACGAGCGGACTTTTCAACCGGACTCGATTTAGACGGATTAATTTAAAACATGTTTCAAATCTAAGTCCGTCCAACTTTTGAGAAAACAAAGTCCGCTGGAGACCACACACGATCTAATTGTCTGACGAAATCCAGTCCGCCGGGCAAAGTCTGCCGTAAAGTCCGCTCGTGTGTACGCGGCATAAGTTTACACTTTCAGTTGTGGGGGTGTCGTGTATTTACCACCAGCGGCTGCTTCCCCTAGGCTAAGGTATCTACATGGGGGTATACATATGCAGCCACAATGCCAACACATTCAATTAAATGGCTATTCAGAAGGCAAAATGGGTAAACGAGCCCATGTCCATTTGAGCTACTTTATGCACAAACTACCAGCATTTCACATCCACTGAAACTACACTATATTGTCAAAAGTATTGGGACACCTGCCTTTACACTTTAATGGCATCCCAGTCTTAGTTCGTAGGGTTCAATATTGAGTTGCCCACCATTTGCAGCTATAACAGCTTCAACTCTTCCGGGAAGGCTGTCCACAAGGTTTAGGAGTGTGTCTATGGGAATGTTTGACCATTCTTCCAGAAGCGTATTTGTGAGGTCAGGCACTGATGTTGGATGGGAAGGCCTGCCTCACAGTCTCCGCTCTAATTCATCCCAAAGTTGTTCTTTTGGGGTGAGCTCAGGACTCAGGCCAGTCAAGTTACTCATACCCAATCTCGCTCATCCATGTCTTTATGGACCTTACCTTGTGCTCTGGTGCGCAGTCATGTTGGAACAGGAAGGGGCCATCCCCAAACTGTTCCCACAAAGTTGAGAGCATGAAATTGTCCAAAATGTCTTGGTATGCTGACACCTTAAGAGTGCACTTCAGTGGAACTAGGGGGCCAAGTCCAACCCCTGAAAAAGAACCCTGCACCATAATCACTGTCCACCAAATGATTTGGAAGGGTGGCCCAATACTTTTGGCAATATAGTGTGGATGAAGTTTGGGGTGGAGGAACTTGACTGGCCTGCACAGATCCTGACCTCACCCCTATAGAACATATTTGGGATGAATTAGAGCGGACACTGCAAGCCAGGACTTCGCGTCCAACATCAGTGCCTGACCTCACAAATGTGCTTCTGGAAGAATGGTCAAACATTCCCATAGACACACTCCTAAACCTTGTGGACAGCCTTCCCAGAAGAATGTGCATGTAAAGGCAGGTGACCAAATACTTTTGACAATATAGTGTAGTTTCAGTGGATGTAAAATGCTGGTAGTCTGAGCATAAAGTATCCCAAATGAACATGGGCTTGTTGACACGTTTTGCCTTCTGAAGAGCCATTTAATTCAATGCGGTTGTGGGGCAGTTGCAGCATGGCCCCATTCACTTGAATGTGTTGAAGCTGTTATAGCTGCAAAGGGCAGGCCAACTCAATATTGAACCCTACGGACTGGAATGCCATTAAAGTTCATGTGCATGTAAAGGCAGGTGTCCCAATACTTTTGACAATATAGTGTATCTTCATAGTAGTAAACTTTGTTTCCTTCTTGCAGCTAATGAATGATTTAAATCTGTCCCCCCAACCCAAGATAGGTGAGGGTGACAGACTCACCCGGAACAGAGGCTTTTGGAGGGGACTGAATGCTAGCCTCTTGCCTACCGATTATGGGCCCTGGCATTTGGTGGAACGGTGTTCTTTGTGAGCTGTATGCCTGGGGACCCTTGAGGTGGTGTTACTTTAGATTTAAGTCCATGTCCCCCAAGACACAGACTCTGGGAACCCTGTATATGCCATATTAGAAATAGTGACTGATTCATACTGTTGGGACACATACTCTTAGATGCTAATGTCATCAACTCCGGCCACCTGTCTGTTGTCTTCTATAATGTAAATGAGTCTAGTCTGGCTTTCCACAGCTACTAAGAGTATTTCACCCATTGTTGTTTGTGCTAATTAACCTTGCTATTGTATGAAGGAGTTCTGTGTTGATGTTTATGATAATGTATAATCTACTGTGTGAAGCTCGGTGACAAGTCTGACCTGTAGTGAAATCCTGATTAATCATAACAATGCTCAGGAGGGCACGGAGTCACATCGGCTGCTTTAAGGGATTAGTTAATTAGCTCTTGTTAATTCTGTTTTTGGTTACAGGTGTATTGTTAGAGTAATATGAGCAGGAGGGAGGAACCTCCTCTTTTACTGTATATAAGACTTGTATTTTGGTTCTAATAAAAGAGTCCATATTCAGCAACTAAACAAGTATCGTCTTGTTTTGTGCTTGTGAGCGGTTGGAATATCTGATATCTATATTCAGGCTGGGAAGAAGCGGTATATGACGAAAGCACTCAAGCAGAGTGTTGACGGTCTCGTTACAGTGAGTATCTGTCCTCCCCAGTCCTATACATAGGACTGGATAATAGACATGCATCCCACCTCCCTCTTCCCATTCAGAACAATAAATCCCTAATAAACCCATCCATTGCAGCCATGGATAGGTTCATTCTCTTCCCCACACCGAAGTACAGGGACTCTGGCGTCATAAGGGGGCGTGACCCCAGAGTCCCTGCGCATGCTGGGACCATGACGTCGTAAGGGGGCGGGGTTACCGCCTATATAAATGGCTCCGCAGCTCGCACACAGCATTCGAGTCGGAGAGAGCGTCGTGTCAACATCGGGGAAGAAGAAAAGAAGAGAAGAAGCGGCAAGACAGCGGCGGCGAGACAGCGGCGGCGAGACAGCGGCGACAAGACAGCGGCAGCAGACCGGGCCCCTCGCTGGCAATAGAGCTGGAAGAAGATAGCGGTGGGGCCCGGGAGAAGAGGCCGAACACCGGGAGAAGTCGGAAGGGGACCCCCCGAAGTCGGAAGAAGACCCCCGGAGCTGACTAATAAATTATTCTTAAAACCTGTGTAGTGTGTTTTTTTTTACATTGACACTTTTCCCTAGGTGAATGGGTAGGGGTACCATGTACCCCAAACTCATTCACACAGGGTGGGGGGCCGGGATCTGGGGGCCCCCTTATTAAGGGGGGCTCCCGGATTCCGATAAGCCCCCCGCCCGCAGACCCCGACAACCAACGGCCAGGGTTGTCGGGAAGAGGCCCTTGTCCTCATCAACATGGGGACAAGGTGCTTTGGGGTGGGGGGGCCGCAGGGCGCCCCCCTCCCCCAAGGCACCCACCCCCCCATGTTGAGGGCATGCGGCCTGGTACGGCTCAGGAGGGGGGGGCCGCTCGCTCGTCCCCACCCCCTTTCCTGGCCGGCCGGGCTGCATGCTCGGATAAGGGTCTGGTATGGATTTGGGGGGGACCCCCACGCCGATTTTTCGGCATAGGGGGTTCCCCTTACAATCCATGCCAGACCTAAGGGCCTGGTATGCCCCCGAGGGGGGAACCCACGCCGGTTTTTTCATTTAAAATTTGGCGCGGTGTTCCCGCCTCAGGATTCATACCAGACAGCTGTCAGCACTGCCTGTCACCCATCGCGGAAGGAAAACAAAGTTTTCCTTTCCCGATGAGCGAGCCAGCGCGACATTCACAGTACCCTGTCGCCGAGAACCAGCGCGATGGTATCGCGCTGGAAACACAATCTCGCGGTCAGGTACTGTAAGTGAATATCTGTCCTCCCCAGCCCTACACATAGGAGTGAACAAGAGTGTCCCACCTCCCCCCTTTCCATTCAAAAATGCTACTACAAATACTAAAATCCTCAAGCGAACAAATGATCTATCCATCCTACAGGAAAACCCAACTCAATAAGATATTGCCCTCTGGAAACAAAGCTTAAGAAGTCATGACAATTCTGAGGTATAAGCAACAGACAAAATGCCAATTCCACATCAGCTTTTGTTTTCCATCCCGAGGGTCCATTCACACCATTGTGATGGTTGTTGTTTTTCGCTACAGGCATAACCCAGCTCTTTACTGTCAGGTTCCCAATGGTCAAAACCCACTCAATGTGCAATACTTGGGAAAAATTTTGGAGGCCACTTACCAATAAAAAGGCAAAAATTAGGTTTATTAAAATGACTAATACGCCAACTAACGCGTTTCACTCCTACATTGGCTACAAATATTGACTCTAGGAATAAGCTCCATGTTGGAGTGAAATGAGTTAGAGTTGGTAGCGCCAGGTGGATGCATTGGTCATTTCAGTAATCCTGAATACAGTAAAACCTTGGTATGAGAGTAACTTGGTTTGAGAGCGTTTTGCAAGACAAGCAAAAAATTTTTATAAATTTTGACTTGATATACAAGCAATGTCTTGATATACAAGTAGCGTCATGTCACAACTGTGTATAAAAGAGAAGAGAGGTGCCTCTAAGTGTAGAAATATGGTTACTTTTAATGAAGGTACAACATTTAGAAACTCACACGGCTGATGATTAAAACAGGCACATCTCTGTCATCATTGATGTTGTCCCTTCCACTGCACACCACGAGTGGTTCAAGCCTCGCTCTCAGATCGCTCTACTGCAGAGTAATCTTCCTGGTCATGACTGCAGACAGCTTTACCCCGGACGCCTGCATATTTAAATGTGCCTCTTTTAATCATCAACCATGTGAGTTGCTAAATGTTGTACCCTCATTAAAAGTAACCATATTGCTACACTTAGAGGCGCCTCTCTTCTCTTTTATATTCTGGAGCTCCTGCTGGATTTTGCTTTTAATCCCCTTGTGGAGGCTTCCATTAGTGGATGGACATTTTATGGTTACACAACCTGGTCACATTGCTATAATGTTTTTATATGGACTCTAAACTGAAGGACTTATGAATTAGGGCTGCGGAAATTATCGATTAATTCCTCGATTAATCATTAATTTTTCGATCGATCGAAATGTTTTTGATCGGTAGACTGCCTGCCCTGGGGCACCTTTGGGTCAAGCTGTGGCTGCAGCACAGCGCTCCGCTCCCTCCTCCCCCTCTTCCACTATATGTCATACACAGTCTGCGGGCATCTCCCGCTGTGTGTCTCCGAGCTGAGTGTGAAAACTTTGGCCGCATTGTGAGAAAAGTCCCGCCCCCCTCCTAGATCAGCTCGTGTGATAGACGCAGTGTTCTGTCTATAGACGCAGTGTTCTGTCTATCACACGAGCTGATCTAGGAGGAGGGCGGTACTTTTCTCACAATGCGGCCAAAGTTTTCACATTCAGCTCCCAGACACAGCAGACTGTGTAATCCAGGCACAGGCACAGTGAGGCTGCGATTATGGGCATGGTGAGACAGCATTATGGGCAGGGTGACGCTGCGATTATGGGCACGGTGAGACTGCATGATGGGCACGGTAAGGCTGCGATTATGGGCACAGTAAGGCTGCGATTATGGGCACAGTAAGGCTGCGATTATGGGCACGGTAAGGCTGAGATTATGGGCACGGTGAGGCTGCAATTACTGTATGGACACGGTAAGGCTGAAATTATGGGCACGGTGAGACTGCATTATGGGCACGGTAAGGCTGAGATTATGGGCAAAGTGAGGCTGAGTTTATGACGTGTGACGTCCTAGCCATGCCCCGCTATGTCCGGCTTTGGCCATTGCCATAACAACGGTGCTAAATCAGCTAAAAGTAGTTGGATCTGTATGTGCGTTATAATTAATCGAAATTAGTCAATTAATTGATTAAAAAAAAAAAACGATTAATGAAACACGAAAATTTTAATCAGTAACAGCCCTATTATGAATAAATGGTTGTGGAACTAATCATCTGAGTTCCCATGATTTCTTATGGGGAAATTCTCTTTGATATACAAGTGCTTTGGATTACAAGCATGTTTCCGGAACGAATTATGCTTGCAATCCAAGGTTTTACTGTTCTGGCTTTTAAACGGTGAGCAGCTTCCTTCCTTTTTCCTAAGGATTTGTATGTTGCGTGTTAATGCATGCGCTTTGACAAGCATTGTATAAGACAACACATTCATTTGAATCGGCTGCCTAATGCATGAAAAAAGGGACATGTACCATTTCTTGCAGTTCAGCGCAACACAGTGCAACCGTGTGATTGGGCCCTAAAGAAGAAGGATCTGTCATTGGCTTCCCCAGGTTATAGGGTACCAATTCCAGCAATCACACCACCATCCTAAATGCTCTAAAGTGTTAGCATATAGAAATATATCGACTGCTTTTATAAAAATGTAGGCCAGCCATTTGGCTGACCGTAAAGTCCACAATGTCCATTAAAGGATTGATTTGCACTTAAGCATAAGCCAACCACACTTCCCATGTAAATCTGGTGTGCTCCTTTTATTTCAGCTGCCTCCTTATTCTATGTGCAGCTCAACAATGTAATACCAAAGTGCCTAAGTATTCCCATACATAAGGCTAGGTTTAAATGTGCGGCTAAATTGTCGCACATCGGAAGTGCGAGCCACATTCAGATTATTTTTCAGAGGCTTTTGACAGGCAGTGAGGGGGAAATATGACGTCTTCCTGCCACCTGTTTTAACCCCATAAAAGCCACACCAATTTGCTCCATTGCATGTGCTGCAACTGTGAGACAAACACTTGCAATTTCTTAGTACAAAATCCCCTTTGGTATTGAGGGCTGGTTTACATCAGATACATCAGATTTACATCAGTGTGTTTTTATTCTGCATCAAAAATGCATGGGCAGTGTTTAACCACTTACCGACTGCACTTTACCTGAATGATGGCTACAGCGCGGCCGGCTAGTTCTGGGACGCGGTCATATGACAGCGTCCCGTGATTGCACCCGTCACACATCTGGAGGTCACTGCTCACCGCAGATTGAGTTAAAGAGCCAATCAGCAGATCTTTACCACGTGATCAGCTGTGTCCAATCACAGCTGATCACAGATGTCAACAGAAACTGGTTATCAGCACTCCTTTCCTCATGCTGACAGCATGAGGAAAGGAGAAGAGAGCCGATAACCGGCTTCTCTAAAAGGGACATGTACACTGATAATCAAAGCACTAATTATCAGTGTCCTGATTATCAGTGCAGTTCCAACAGTGCCCACCAGTGCTGCCAATCAATGCCCATCAGTGCTGCCAATCAGTGCTCACCAGTGCTGCTAATCAGTGCCAACCAGTGCTGCCAAACAGTGCCCATCAGAACTGCCAATCAGTGCCTCCTCATCAGTGTCACCTATCAGTGCTGCCTACCAGTGCCCATCAGTGCCGCCTATTAGTGCTCATCAGTGCCTCCTCATCAGTGCCCATCAAAGCAGCCTCATCGCTGCCCACCAGTGACTCCTCATCAGTGCCCATGAAAACAGCCTCATCATTGCCTATCAGTGCCTCCTCATCAGTGCCCATCAAAACAGTCTCATTGTTGCCCATCAGTGCCTCCTCATCAGTGCCCATCAGTGCCTCCTCATCAGTGCCCATCAGTGCTGCCAATTGGTGCTCACCAGTGCTGCTAATCAGTGCTGCTAAACAGTGCCCATCAGAACTGCCAATCAGTGCCCATCAGTGCCTCCTCATCAGTGTCACCTATCAGTGCTGCCTACCAGTGCTCATCAATGCCGCCTGTTAGTGCCCATCAGTGCCTTCTCATCAGTGCCCATCCAAGCAGCCTCATCGCTGCCCACCAGTGCCTCCTCATCAGTGCCCATCAAAACAGCCTCATCATTGCCCATCAGTGCCTCCTCATCAGTGCCCATCAAAACAGTCTCATCGTTGCCCATCAGTGCCTCCTCATCAGTGCCCATCAGTGCTGCCTATCAGTGCTCACCAGTGCTGCTAATCAGTACTGCCAAACAGTGCCCATCTGAGCTGCCAATCAGTGCCCAGCTCATCAGGGTCACCTATCATTGCCACCTACCAGCACTCATCAGTGATGCCTATCAGTGCCCATCAGTGCCGCCTATTAGTGCCACCTATCAGTGCCTCCTCATCAGTGACCATCAAAGCGGCCTCATTGGTGCCCATCAGTGCCCATCAAAACAGCCTCATCATTGCCCATCATTGCTTCCTTGTTGGTGCCCATCAGTGCAGCCTATCAGTGCCTCCTTATCAGTGCCCATCAGTGCAGCCTATCAGTGCCTCCTTATCAGTGCCCATCAGTGCAGCCTATCAGTGCCTATGAGTGCAGCGGACATCAGTGAAGGAGAAAAACTCCCTGTTTGCAAAATTGTATAACAAACTATGAAAGTTTTTTTTTCTTCTTTTCAAAATTTTCGGTCTTTATTCATTTATTTAGCAAAAAATAAAAAAAACTGTGGTAATTAAGTAATAAGTAAAAGCAAACAGGGTCACTTATCCAGCGCTCAAGATAAGAAGTAAATTAAACTAAGCAGCTGCTATAATAAAATATAACATTAAGGAGAAAGCAAAAAAGTTCCAAAGAAATAGGTTCTTTCCAGCTGAAGCAGCACTGCTTCAGCTGGAAAGAACCTATTTCTTTGGAACTTTTTTGCTTTCTCCTTAAAGTGGTAATTAAATACCACCAAAAGAAAACTCTATTTGTGTGAAAAAAAAATGATAATAATTTTGTTTAGGTAGAGTGCTGCATGACCGCGCTATTGTCATTCAAAGTATGACAGCGCTGAAAGCTGAAAATTGGCCTGGGCAGGAAGGGGGTTAAAAGTGCCCAGTAGATAAGTGGTTAACATGGATTCCAATGGGCCTAGTTGAAGTCAGTGCGGTGCCTTCCATTACAGTCGACAAAAGGGGAACATGTTGCATTATTTCTGTATGGAACATACCGGAAGGCGCGTGTTCTCAAATAGGATGAAGAAAAAAAAGAGGGGGAAAAAACGCACTGGAATGCATCAAAAATTCATCCGGAACGCAGAAATCGCAGGCCCTTCAAAAAAAAAAAAAAAAATAATAGTAATAATAAAAGAATGGAGGCAGCAGTGTTGCTTCTTGAATATGTGTCAGCTGCTGCTACACCACCAACTGAAGACCAATCCACCGTGGATCGTTCTTCAGAGGGCGGCAGGCACTGTCACCCATGTGAAAGAGTCCTTAGATAGTACTATCTTAAAGCTTGATGCCATCTTTAAAAAAAAGAAATACATTTTAGATTTCCTAACATGTGTAGCATTAAAAAAAATACTAGATTTCACTGCAGTACTCCCCTTGCTGCTGCGTCTACCCCCCATAGACACTCCTCTCCATGCTGTCATGGCTGCTGCTTTTCCTGGGTTGGATGATGTCCAGGGTCATTTCACCTCTATCTTCCAGAGTCTTTGGTGGAAACCCTAACCCTAAAACCTGGAGTTGGGCTTCAATACATCCAATCTAAATAAATGTTACTAATGCGGCATCATTGCAGGAAACTAGATAAATATAAAATATGAGATCACTGCGGACAGTCTAAAGTTGTCATGGCAATGTGTCTGCAGAAAGTTTGATGTTAAACTCCAGGTAGATATAAAAGACACAAATTAATTCTGTAGTTACTAAAACACAATTCAGTGTATTTTGCAACTAGTGTAAGTACCGGAATTTAACTTATTATCGGCCTCTTGCAGTCCCTTGTACAGCAGAGCTCAGACTGGGAAAGGAAAAGGCATCACAAAGAGTCAGTTGTGCTGCTGTGCTCATGTGCTAACAGGGAGCGTGCAGATCAGAGGAGCGAGCAACGTGATATAGAGATTAACTCATTTATGTTTTCATTTATGTTCACTGTCCAGTCACAGGCTGGGGGAGGGACAAGACCTGTAAGTGTTACTGAACTGCAGCAGAGAAAAATCAGGTCTCCTCCACTGCCAGACAAGGCAGTGTGGGGTGGCTGAGCTGTGAAAATCTCAGTACTGGATTGACACCTTTGGCTGGTAAAAGCTTTGGGCTTGTGTTGATGATCAGTTTGACATCAGTATGAGATGCTCCTGAAATCATTCAGCATTCATTGACAGGAGCAATTGACATGCCATTGACTTCCTTCTGATCTGTATTTTACCTGCCACTGATTTCATTCTGACCTGCATTTGACCTGTCATTGACCTCCTTCTGAACTGCATTTGACCTGCCATTGATTTCCTTTTGATCTGCATTTGATCTGATATTGACCTCCTTCTGATTTGCATTTGACCTGCAATTGACCGCCTTCTAAACTGTAATTGATCTGCCATTGATTTCCTTCTGATCTGCATTTGACCTGCCATTGACCTCCTTCTGATCTGTATTTGATCTGCCATTGATTTCCTTCTGATCTGCATTTGACCTGCCATTGACCTCCTTCTGATTTGCATTTGACCTGCCATTGACCTCCTTCTGATTTGCATTTGACCTGCCATTGATTTCCTTCTGATCTGCATTTGACCTGCCATTGACTTCCTTCTGATTTGCATTTTACTTGCCATTGACTTCCTTCTGATCTGCGTTTAACCTGCCATTGACTTCCTTCTGATCTGCATTGACCACCCACTGACCTCCTTCTGATCTACATTTGACCTCCCTCTGACCTCCTTCTGATCTGCATTTGACTTGCTTTAACTGGGTTTTGCATTCTTATTGACTTGCATAGGAATGCAAAATCTGTTTGAAGTAAACAAAAGACTATCAATGCATGCCCTTTCTTTCACTTTATGGTTCTTGACAGAGGCCTAACTAGAACTTTCAGGGCCCTGGTGCAAGAAACCACGAAGGGCCCATCTAATCCCCTCTTCCACCCGAGTCCCAGGCTTCCAGTTCTGGGATGGCGTCCGTGGACATCCTCCCAGAGCCCTGCCTCCCGCGTACCCACTGGGGTGCGCATCCAGAACACTCTGTGACTGCTGTGTCCTTTGAACAGCGGCCCTTTACAATGTGAACAGCTGATCACATGTAAACAGACTTACCGGTTATCAGTAGTCCTATCCTGCCACTGTGTGAGGAAAGGCGAAAGATTAACCGGCAAGACCGTCAGTACTTTGTTTACACTGATAATCAGGGCAATGATCATCAGTGCCCTGATTATCAGTGCAGCTCCATCAGTGCCTATCATTGCAGCCTATCAGTGCTGCCTATGAGTGCCATCCTATCAGTGCCACCTATCACTGTCATGTATTCCGCCTAGCAGTGCCCATCAGTGCCGCCTATAAGTGCTGCCTATCAGTGTCACCTATCAGTGCTCATCAATGTCGTCTATCAGTGCCGCCTATCAGTGCCGTCTATTAGTCCTGCCTATCAGTGCCCATCAGTGACACCTATAAGTGCTGCCTATCAATGCCACCTATCAGTGCTCATCAATGCCACCTATCAGTGCCTACCAGTGCCGCTTATCAGTACCCACCAGTACTGCCTATCAGTGCCACCTATCAGTGCTCATCAATGCTGCCTATCAGTGCCACCTATCAGTGCTCATCAATGCTGCCTATCAGTGCCACCTATCAGTGCTCATCAATGCTGCCTATCAGTGCCCATCAGTGCCCCATCAGTGCCTCCTCATCAGTGCCTCCTCAGCAGGACTCTGAGCTGAGAACATCTCTCTCATACAGCCCAGAGCCTGCACTGACAGTTCCCTCTCCCTCCTCACTCACACGGATGGGAGAGGCGACAGCATTATCTGAGCACCATGCACTGAAAATGTTATTTAAAGAGGCGTTCCGCTCCCCCAGCAAAAAATTAAAAGTCAGCAGCTACACCTACTGTAGCATCTGACTTTTAATATAAGGTCAAAAACAGGTATCCGTTCCCCCCTCCCCCTCGAAAGGTGCCAAATGTAGCACCGGAGGGGGGGGGGGGTGGGCTGTTAAGTGAAGCTTCCACTTTTGGGTGGAACTCCACTTTAATTCATTTTTTAATATTCCTAGAAAACTCACCCATCCATCCATGTCTCCATGCTTTATTTTGTGGAAAAATCACTTTGAAAAACACCCCTGTAACATGTCTAGCTGCAGCCATCTTGAGTAAGGGCAGATGATTCATGTAGCATTTACTACCTGGAATCCATCTTCAATTAGCCTAGGCATGCACACGGGAGGGTGTACTTAGCTGAGAAAACCCCTGCTCCCCTCCTCCAGATGAAAGAGAAAAAAAATGCCCATGAAAACTTCTGGGATGTATGACATTAATTTGGCCTAGGCAAGAAAGGAGGAAGCAACTGAAGAAATATATATATATATATATATATATAAAAAAAAAGGTTTAAACAAGCAAATATAGAGTATGCCTTCCTATCTATTTACTAATGCTATACTATGTAGCCATTGCTTCCATACGGTTCTCATTTGGCTGGACTGTTCCTATATTGGAACTCAAGTCCTCTGATCCTTCTTTCCTTTTTTGTGTCCTTTTTTTTTGTCTAATGAATAGACCTCTATATAAAATGTCCTATTCTCTTAATTCAAAGATACTACCTAAAATTTACATTAAACCTTCCAAAATCTAAGTTCTTTATTATTGCAGTAGTAAATTTAGGGGGCAATCTCAACTTAGATCAGTCACATCTGCTGGTGAAGACACAGAGGCTTCGGCTATAGTCCCCACATCCCTGTGAAACATTTCACCCTGATTGGGCTTAGATGTAGAGTCTAAGCCCAATCAGGGCGAAAAGTGTCATAGGGGCGTGGCCAAGATGTGGGGACTATAGATGACGCCTCTAATTTTCACCAATAGATGTGACTGATCTAATTGAAGTGCACCCCCCCCCCCCTAAGTTTAATACTGTGGTTGTCTCATGGAGAATACCATACACCTAAAGGGATTGGAACCCACTGTGGGAGGACAGCCAGCAAAAGGACAAGTGGAAGGCTTTTAAGCAGCACTATCTTTGATATGCAGTTACTCTTTATTATTGTAAACAGAAGTAAAAGTCACTCTTTATTATTGCATTTGTTTTTTTGAAAAACAAGTATAAAAGAACCGTAACAATGCATGCTCTATTCAGCTTCTAAAATTACGACTGCTGTAAATGCTTTTACACAGGTAATAAAAAAAAGTTCAATCACAGGTCACATCCCCGGTTTGCATTCTGATTTCCAGTAATAAATTATGAGAACTGATGTAGACGGGTAACTTTGGAAACTTATACGATCAATGGTTTACACCGTGACCTTCTAAGGTTCTGGATGATATAGTATCAACAGCCGAATAAAAAGTCAGTTCTCTATTATGATGATTAAAAGTTGCCCCGACACTCGATGTGATAGTAGAGGGTCAAAGAGCACATGGCAAGCCCTAGGGCTTGGATTTGTGGTTGGATTAGGTCCAAATAACTGCTTATCGAAAAACAAGAAAACCCAAAGAATTCATTTACAGTATAGATGGTCATTAGAGTAAGGTAGTTTTGAACTTAGGACTCCTTCTTCACTGGCTCTGCATTTGAGATCAACTCCCCCCCATACATCTACAGAGGGTCCTTATACACACACAATTTATGTTCCTGCTACTTAGAAAATGGACATGTTGGGTGGCTGGAAATCCCAAGTTTGTATTCTGAATGTGATCCAGGTATAACTTGGAGTGCCTCTCTTCTCTGAGAAAAAAGCAGGCACCTATGCACCATTCAGAGGTGTAGAAGCATCATCAGAGAAAGAAAGGAACGCCGCTCACCAACCCAATGCATGAATATGTGAATGAGTGTGGCCTCAACCAATGCCACTCCAGCCACACCCTCTGACACGTTTTGCCCCACACTCCGGGGCTTGGTCACAGAGGTTGCATTCTGAATATTATAATTAGGATTTAATATTCAGTTTTTAAATTACATTTTTGTTTTAACCAAATGCAAGATACCACATGGGGCACTGGAGCAACTAAATAAATCACAGCAAGGTTACAAAAATATGATGGGTACAATTGGTTTACCGTGAATACTATGGTCGTTTGGTGCATATTTACAGAAGATACTTGGGCCGGGTGGTGGCGTCAACTGGCATACCTTTACCATACCTTTTTTTTTTTTTTTTTGAAAAAGTTGACTATCACTTGTTTAAAAAGAAAAAAAAATTACCATAAATAACTTTTATCACCCGTGCAATATTCAAAAATCACTGCTCATTAAAACTCAATATCACTCTTCGGCCTGATCCTAAACCTAATTCCTAACCTTGTCTTTAAAGGGTTAGTTCACCTTTTCACAAAAGACGAAAGATGAACTGACTTACTACATCCTCCCCACCCCTCTGGCCTCTACTGCATGTGCTTTATATGATCCTCATCTATAGCTGTCCTTCCCAGCTAGTATAATGGTTCTGCACTTTAAGACTTCACTAAGCAGCACAGGAAGTTGTACAGCAACCTACTGCTCACAATGTTGAGTGCTTGTTAGTCAACACTAGCCATGTGACCATACTGACCAGAAGAAAGGAGCCTCAAAAGAATTCTCATTGGTCAGTGAGGTCACGTAGACAGCTGTAGAACCCTCTACCAATAGGTAGGTGCTAATAAGGGTTTTTTTACTAGTGACATTTAGCACAGGCAAATTCAGGCAGGCCTATGCTGCAAGCTAGGCCTGTCTGTTTTGATCTGGGGGCTGGGAGTGGTCAGAGTAGCAGTGGGTGTGACCACCTGCACTTCAGTCCTGAGGCGCCTCCCCTGCTTCCAGGGAGAAGATTCTGGAAGAGGGGCTGGGTCTGGAACTGGAGTGGCATGCAGCTTGTGTGTGAGCCCTGACCAATCCCCAATTGGTATTGGCAGGGGGCGGGCCTCATATATAAGCGGAGGTGATATGCCACTGGGGGGAGAAGTCGGCTGAGTGAAGCGAGGAATGGCATGTTAGTAGCAGGAGGCCATCCCCATCTGGGGGGGGGTGCGCCGATCGCATGAGAAGGCCCGGGGAGAGCCGTGAGGGAACATTGCCTCTACACGGTCATTGGCAATGTCTCTGCCACCACACCGTCGGATGGCAGGGAACTCCTGAAGCAGAGGGGCAGGTGAAGCTGTCAGTACGCATGGTCCAAGCAAAGTTCCTCATCAAGGACTCAGGACTGTTGGAAGGTCGGTGAGTGTTACCACAGTGGAGGGCTGGAGGTGCCAAGGAGTCTGTGAGGGAACTCTGCTATCACTCGGTCCTTAGCGGAGTCTTCATCAAACACACGGTGAATGATGGGGAGTCCTGGATCAGAAAAGAGACTGTGGGGATCTGTGTCAAGTCGATGTGGCCTGCGGGCACATGATGTGCAAGTTGGGCTGGCTGGGAACAGTAGTTCATATTTCCTTGAAGATATGCTTTTAACCCACTAGTCCTCCGGGGAGAGGTTCTGCAGGCCTCAGGCCTAGTGGCAGCGAGAGAGGCTTATTCAGAGTGGGCCCCTACTACTTAATAGAAGAGGATGTGTCATGCTTTAATTAGTAACTACAAGTTTTGTGCAGGAGGAACCAAGTTTTGGGCAGGAGGTGAAAGGAATCTAAGAACATCATTTTGACACGGTCCAAAGTGATGTCTCTATCTAACACACGGTGATGCATGGAGAACACTTAGAGACAGTAGTCTACAGAGGTTGAGCCACAGGAGGAGCAACAGTCTGCATGGAGATGCAGGAGGAGATTCATATTTATATTCAGATTTTCAATATGCACATTACATCTTCTGCCTCTAATGTGATCAGAATGTACAAAATCCTAAAGTATGATGGCAATTACTTATTCTATGGGCATCCCATATTCCCATCCCTATCCAATTTGTACCCCCCAATAAAACAACAAGAACAAAACTCGCAAAAGACTGTTCATTGTCTCTGGAAGTGATGTATGAAGTCTGGCAGTGCGGTGATTTGGCGGATTGTTTGTTAGTAGCTGCAACACCTTAGCTACACAGCATTGACCAATGAGCGCTCACCCTTGCTCTCATCATGCCATTACACAGCCTTTGGTGCTGTGTAGTGAAGTTTTAAAGTTGTAGGCCATTATACTAGCTGAAAGGGGTGTTGGGGTTTGTATAATTTACATGCAGCAGGAACTGGAGGGATGTGTAAAGGTGAAATAACCCTTCAAAATGTATGTGCATTTTCAGGGAGTTGACTCTTATGGAGCATTATTGTGCATGGCTCATATTATATATTACCTGTCATCTCCAATGGCAGAACTTCCACTGACAAGATTTTCAGAAGAGGCTTGGAGGCACTAAGGAGGCCACAGAGCCAAGATAATACGAGAACTGGCAATAAGTTGAAGGAGAGAAGTAGGGCTTAGAAGCACATAACTTAAGACTCAGTCTCAACTAAACCCCTAAACATAATCTTTCACTTTAAGCATTAGGTAAAATTTAGACTCCCTAGATGATAAATAGTACATTTGCAACAGTAGTGCCCAAAATGTTATTGCATCAAAAACATCATGCTCTTCCTTCCTGGATGGTAAGACTTTAACGGATCTATTACAGGATTGGTGCTATATTGTACGTTTTTAAGGTAGTGATGTGGTAATCCGATCTATTAAAGGTTTGGTGCTATATTGTAAGTTTTAAATGTAATAATGGTTATCTTATCTATTACAAGGGTTTTTAATGTAGTGATGGTTATCATTAGAAAATACATATAATACAGATATTTCACTAATAAAAGTGAATCATTTAGATTGTCAGTGGAAATGACAGAAGTGTATCAACTGATCCTTTCCATATTACTATCAGGTATGTCATCTACGTAACTGAGCAACATGTTATCCTTTTATAGGAATGTGGACGACATGCTCAGACTGTGGATGGAATAAGTTGATGCCCTTTAATCATTTGTATCCCTGCTAAGATAAAACACAAAGAATAAATAAGCCATCTCTGGAATATAATTGTTACAAGTTGCTGAAGGTGGAGGTATATTTGGTACCCATTGTTGATCCCTGTACCTGGCGATAATGGGATCCATTTGAGGTTCAGTCCACCAAGACTTTTTGGTGGATGCTGGAGAGTCATCTGATCAGTTTATCGTACATCTTGAGGACTTTCTCCAGGATTGGTGAAGTCTTTACGATCCCACCATTGCTCCTTTATCTGCATTTATTTTATGTTATAAAGAATGCAACAGTACATTTATAGTAGAATTCACAAAGATGGGTGAGAACACTCAAATCTCCTAAGTGGTTAGGAACCAAGTCTGGAATTATGGCTTGGAAATCTCACTGGAGAATCTAAGACATATAAGAAGTCAGGGGTGAAGTCAGCCCACCAGGTTCAACTTTTGAGTAGGGCGACCCATTAAAAGTTATACATGAGAATTGGAAACATGAGCTGTGATTTGTTTATAAGTAATTTGGTAATCTTATTGTAGCAATACCACTTGAATTTGAGGGCAGAAGCATTGAGAAACTTGTAGATTTGTGCAATTTTTTTTAACATGCCTTACAAATCCTACCATTCAACAGGCTGGTTTATGTTGTTGCACATTTACCTGTGTAAAATAAATCCAACAGATAGCCTGGTGAATCATTGGCAGCACGTTACACCATCACAAGGAGAAACTGCCTCTACCTTCCGTGTTTGAAGGACCATTTCATGAGTATTTATGGGTTGCTAATCTTCGCAGTGTACTCAAAAAATTTCTGTGGATCGTAAATGACATCTGTGAGACAGACACTGTGTGCTGCACAAGTGATGAACAGTTCAGGTGTGGCTAAAGTCTATAATGAATACAAGGAAATGAAGTGGTATAGCTATGACCCGGGGGTTCTTAATTCTATCTGTGTTTCCTTGAATATTAGAATGACCAAGAATATATTAAATATTTGTGTATAGCCAGCTGGTGTTAGGTGCTTGGGGAAAACTGGCTGCAGTTCAAGTCAAACAATAACTTTCCTTTTTCCCTATTTGACTTCCTATAGAGATAAGGTAGCGGTTTGAAGAAACAGGTGATTTCAAGTCATGTGTTTCACAGAAACAATCCTTCTTAGATGAACACCCCCTAAAGAATTGATATGAACAGCTGGGTTTTAAAGAACAATTGAGGAAAATAATTTTTGCATATCCATCATCAGATGATTGTACACAACACGCATCTCCATTCTTTTGACAATTATCTGGTACATTGATGTATATTTTGAAATGTCCAACTGTTTTTCATAAAGGAAAAGAGTTACCGTTTATGTACAGATACACCATGGGAGGAAAGGGCTACCGATAACCAGCAAGTCTGTTTACATGTGATCAGCTGATCACATCGTAAAAAGTTTGCTGTGATTGGTCCTTTACCGTGATCTATGATCATCTGAAGGACACAGCAGTCACAAAGTGAGCTGGATGCATGCCCCAGGGGACATGCCGGAGGCAGGGTTCTGGGAGGATGTCCATGGATGCCCTCCCAAAATTGGAAGACCAGGGCTGGGATGGAAGGGGGGGGGTCCATCATTGTTTCTTGCACTGGGGCTCTGAAGGTTCTAGTTACATCTCTGCCAGAAGAATATCATTTTATCGAATGCTGAGATCATTGGTGTATGGATGATGTATGGGAAGTGTAGAAGAACTGCATCTGATGCCTACACCTGGGTCACCAATCACCAGCATCACAGAGAAAGGTTGGGAGCAGCAACCTTTTGTTCCATTTGTGGAAGTCTTTGGGTAGCCTTTCTCAGTGTTCATATCTTTTCCTCTCCCCATTTCCCTCTCAGTTCTGTTTTCCTCTGCTATCTCTACCTCTCTACCTTTGTCCTTCTCATCATCTTTTGGATTCCTCTCTTTCTTGCCTTCTCGCTATCTCCCTTACCTTTCTCACCTTCTCCCCATTTCTCTGTCTCCCTTTCCTTTCTCTCCTTCTCTCCATCTCTGTATTTCCTTTCCTTTTCTCTCCTCCTTCTCATTCTATCTCTATCCCCTTTTTCTTATTCCCTTATCTCCCTATCTATTTTCCTTACCTTTATCCATCCGTCTCTATTCCCTTCTCTCTATTTCTACACCTTTTCTCGCTCTTTCTTTTCTCTCCTCTCTCTCGCCTCTCTTTCCTCTCTCTCTATTTTCTCTCGCTCTGTCTCTTTCTCTCTCTATCTCTCTCTCTCATCACTCTTTCCTCTCTCTACCTCCCCCTTCTCTCTCTATTCTATCGCTCTGTCTCTTGTCTCTCTCCTCTCTTTCTCTCCCCCTTCTCGCTCTATTCTATCACCCGCTCTCTCTATTCTATCTCTCTCTCCTGCTCTCTCTCTTCTCTCTCTCCTCCTTCTGGTTCTATTCTATCGCCCTCTCTCTCTCTCTCTTTTCTCTCTCTCCTGCTCTCTCTCTCTCTCTCTCCTCTCTCACTCTCTCTCTCTCTCTCTCTCCTGCTTTCTCTCACCTCTCCCTCTCCCTCTCTCTCTCTCTCTCTCTCCTGCTTTCACCTCTCTCCCTCTCTCTCTCTCTCTCTTTCTCTCTCTCTCCTGCTCTCTCTCACCTCTCTCTCTCTCCCTCTCTCTCTCTCGTCTCTCCCCCTCTTCTCTCTCTATTATATTCAATCTCTTGCTCCCACTCTCTCTCTTCTATCTCTCTTCTCTTTTTCTCCTCTCTCTCCCTCTCTCCTAAACACTCTGTTACAACAACCTCACTTTAT
Source organism: Aquarana catesbeiana (assembly GCF_042186555.1). Lineage (NCBI taxonomy): Eukaryota > Metazoa > Chordata > Amphibia > Anura > Ranidae > Aquarana > Aquarana catesbeiana. Next base: position 925,561,971 of record NC_133324.1, on the reverse strand, counting down.
CATGCATGTCACCAGGAATTCACACAATATCTAACCCAATGGTCTCCTGAGATCAATTTGCCTCCGCAGGCAAACCTTACATAGCAATAACTGCACTGTACCTGCCGAGGCAGATGTGGCATGAATGACAGGAGAACCCAGATCTGCCTGTCTGATCCTATCAGCCCTTATAAATAACTCATGAGCAATTAATAAACAGTCAGCGCTCATGTTTTATAAGATGAACTGCCAGGAATTTGATGGGGATTGAAGTCCATCTGATTGAAGTAAACATCAGACCTTCAGGAACTACAAGTCCCAGCCTGCTCTCCACCTTTTGTGACTGTTTACTAATAAACCAAAGAACCGTATACTTTATTCTATTAAAGGTTAGGAGTACAGACCAACACAAAGTAGCACATAATTGTGAAGTGGAAGGAAAATGATAAATGTTTTTTAAAATGTTTTACAAAAAAAAAAAATCTGAAAAGTGTAGCGTGCATTTGTATTCAGCCCCCTTTACTCCGATACCCCTAACTAAAATCTAGTGGAACCAATTGCCTTCAGAAGTCACCTAATTAGTAAATAGAGTCCACCTGTGTGTAATTTAATCTCAGTAAAAAGACAGCTGTTCTGTGAAGCCCTCAGAGGTTTGTTAGAGAACCTTAGTGAATAAACAGCATCCTAAAGGCCAAGGAACACACCAGACAGGTCAGGGATAAAGTTGTGGAGAAGTTTAAAGCAGGGTTAGGTTACAAAAAATCCCAAGCTCTGAACATCTCACGGAGCACTGTTCAATCCATCATCCGAAAATGGAAAGCGTATGGCACAACTGCACACCTACCAAGACATGGCCGTCCACCTAAACTGACAGGCCGGGCAAGGAGAGCATTCATCAGAGAAGCAGCCAAGAGGCCCATGGTAACTCTGGAGGAGCTGCAGAGATCCACAGCTCAGGTGGGAGAATCTGTCCACAGGAAAACTATTATTCGTGCTCTCCACATATCTGGCCTTTATGGAAGAGTGGCAAGAAGAAAGCCATTGTTGAAAGAAAGCCATAAGAAGTCCCATTTGCAGTTTGCGAGAAGCCATGTGGGGACACAGCAAACATGTGGAAGAAGGTGCTCTGGTCAGATGAGATCAAACGTTTTGGCCTAAAAGCAAAACTTTATGTGTGGAAAAATAACACTGCACATCACCCTGAACACACCATCCCCACCGTGAAACATGGTGGTGCATCATGTTATGGGAATGCTTTTCTTCAGCAGGGACTTGGAAGATGGTCAGAGTTGATGAGAAAATGGATGGAGCCAAATACAGGGCAATCTTAGAAGAAAACCTGTTAGAGTCTGCAAAAGACTTGAGACTGGGGTGGAGGTTCACTTTCCAGCAGGGCAACGGCCCTAAACATACAGCCAGAGCTACAATGGAATGGTTTACATCAAAGCATATTCATGTGTTAGAACGGCCCAGTCAAAGTCCAGACCTAAATCCAATTGAGAATCTGTGGCAAGACCTCTAAATTGCTGTTCACAGACGCTCTCCATCCAATCTGACAGAGCTTGAACTATTTTGCAAAGAAGTATGGACAAAAATTTCACTCTCTAGATGTGCAAAGCTGGTAGAGACATACCCAAAAAGACTTGCAGCTGTAATTGCAGAGAAAGGTGGTTCTACAAAGTATTGACTCAGGGGGGCTGAATACAAATGCACGCCACACTTTTCACATATTTATTTGTAGAAAATGTTGAAAACCATTTATCATTTTCTTTCCACTTCACAATGTTGTGCCACTTTGTGTTGGTCTATCACATAAAATCCCTAAAAAAAGAATTTATGTTTTTTGGTTGTAACATGACAGAATGTGGAACATTTCAAGGGGTGTGAATACTTTTTCAAGGCACTGTACATGCACTCTTCATCAGGGCTAGAAAGAACATAAGAAGATTATCATGTCAATCTGACATCAATACAATACTCATAATTAAAACCAAGAGAGTGTCATTACTATTGACTGGTTTTAATAATCACCCAGTGGAGGAGACATTGGGGATGATTTACTAAACTGCAGTTGCTCCAGAGCTTAGTAAATGAGGTAAAACTTCACTTTACAAAGAATACCCAATCACGTGCAAGGAAAATATTAAAAAAAGTATTTTTGCTTGCACATGATTGCAGGATGAAAGTCAGCAAAGCTTCTGCTCATTTAATAAGCTCTGGAGTAACAGCACTTGCAAAGTGCACAGTCTATTTTCCTTTAGTAAACCAACCCCATTTTATTGATTTAAGATTTACATGATAATCTTCTTATGTTCTTTCTAGCCCTGATAAAGGGGGCACGTAGACCCTCAAAACGCATTGGATATTTATTGATTTGTACTCTTGACCTCTAATGGAACAAAGTTGGATCTGCACCTCTTAGCAGTGACGTGGCGCTTAAGTTTCAACTCTTCTTACATTACACTACAAAATAAATATACCAAATAATTCTGCGCTGCCCTAAAGAAGGGGGAAGTAAGCAGCTAACAACAAAAAACAAAATAAGTGTAGCGCTAAAACAACCCTAGATGTCCAATATAAAAATGGAAATTACATTATATTACACTACAAGCCAAGGAGCCTCTGGAGATACTCTGGGGTGTAGAAGGCACCTGCCCAGGAACCAGATCATTTACACCCACATTAACACCTTAAGATAACATTAACAGTAAAATAAACCTACGGGTCCAGCGCTATCTTTCCATGAGCCTCAACCACATAACAGTAAGGCCCCTTTCACACAAGGAATACAATCAGATCAGTCTGTTTTTCCAGGCAGATCTGAACAGAAGCTCCATGTCAGTCTATGGTCAAGAGGATGTAAAAGGACATGCATCTGTTTACATCTGATTACCCCTGAGTCTGTCTATGTCCGAAAAAAAGAACGTAAAAGGGCTGCTTTTCAGTGGCGGCCACTCTGTGTGCCCGGCCCCTAATCTACATGCAGGGCATCGGACACAAGGGTACCAACGGGTTTTTTTTTTTTGAAGCACGTGATTAGAGCCAGAGGCTCCAATTGGCTTCAAAAGCTCACCCACTTGTGTGACAATAGCGAATTAATAGTCGCTATTGTCTTCCTGCTTCTCCTCCCGACCAATCAGGAAGCAGGTCTTAAGACCTGATTGGCCGAGAGGAGAAGCGAGCGTATTGGCTGGGAGCGGGGGGGGGGAGGCGCCGAGAAGGAGATGCAGGGGGAAGCCGCCAAAGCTGCCCGTGGCTTGGATAGGCACAGTGGCTGCGTTTGATGGGCACAGTGGCTGTGTTTGATGGCACAGTGGCTGCGTTTGATGGGCACAGTGGCTGTGTTTGATGGGCACAGTGGCTGTGTTTGATGGGCACAGTGGCTGCGTTTGATGGGCACAGTGGCTGTGTTTGATGGCACAGTGGCTGCGTTTGATGGGCACAGTGGATCCGTTTGATGGCACAGTGGCTGTGTTTGATGGGCACAGTGGCTGCGTTTGATGGCACAGTGGCTGCGTTTGATGGGCACAGTGAATCCGTTTGATGGCACAGTGGCTGTGTTTGATGGCACAGTGGCTGCGTTTGATGGGCACAGTGGCTGTGTTTGATGGGCACAGTGGCTGCGTTTGATGGGCACAGTGGATCCGTTTGATGGCACAGTGGCGGCAATTGATGAGCACAGTGGCTACGATTGATGGCACAGTTGCTGCGATTGATGGTACAGCGAGGCTACAATTGATGGGGTTTTTTTCTGAATTTTTCAGTTTTTTTGCGCCCCCCCCAAAATTTTGAGCACCAGCCGCCACTGCCCCACATAGAGTAGGTGCATTGCAATACGGAGTGGTAACTTACAGTACATTTCCACAGCACACAAGTATGTAGAACTGACATGCTGTTTTCCTTATTGTATTAAGTGATAATGTGTAATGTACTATCAACTCATACATGAGCAGTATGGGTACGGAAGAGGAAATTGTGGCTCTTGCTGTGCAATGTGGTCTGGACTAAAAACATGTAACACAGCCTCTGGTTTACTGACTTTTACTTTTCACATTTAGGCAAAACGTTGTATTAGTTTAGATAGATATGCTGTGTATCGGTTTAGACAGATGATGTCTTCTAAATGTCAAGCACTGTTGAGTGGCTGCTACTGCAGCGATGTGCTTGCTCTACCTGAATCCTCCCATGGGTCAGAGCAAGATAAAAAGATCACGGAGGGTCGTGTAACCTCTTTTCCCTTTGCATTTGTAAGTAGAAAACTTCAGATAAATATTAATGGCATAGTCCACCATTTGCAATAAAGAAATGAATACACCCACATTGCAACCCACAACCAGTGCATGGTAGGTGCAGTGCACAGGCTCCTCCATTGTTTTCATCCCAGCCCCAGGTCCATTTGGAGGTACGGACCTTCTATTATGGGACTAGAGGAAGTAATCAATGGACTACACTTGTACTCCATTGAGATCTGAGACTCCCTCTGCCATGGTGGGAGATAAGACTTGACTTGTACTGGAGGATTTAAAATGTATCTGTGAATGAATGACGTAGCTGTACGAGTGGAGCCAAGGGGTGTTCCAGGGAGAAGCACATTGCAAATCAGTGAAGTGGAGAGGGGTGGTTTGGAGGATGGGGAGTTGAGGGATGGGACCAGGTTTCATCATACACCCTAAATATGGTGACGAAGAATACATTTCAAAGTTATATCAACGCTATTTATTATTGTATATTGTATATTATTGTATGGTTCAAGATGTCTCTCATGTACTGTAGACGTGGATCCACAAATTGACTAAATGGACTAAACCTGTCCATATGGGCCCTCTGGGTTAAAGTGAACCTATATTATACTGAGCAAAATAACATGTTCAAAGTGTCCTGGCTTGAGAGGACATTGTACTCTGCCATTGCTGAGCGCTCCTTTAGAGGGTGCAACTTGCCTGACTATCATGCTGATGTTTTGACCTCAATGCTTACTGAGCCACTGGTCTGGAATGAGATATAAATTATCCAACACCTTTCTGCCAATGAGAGCTAACCCTTTAAAGGAATGTAAGCATGGGAGGTCCGTAGGCGGACTCCTGATCATGTGATCTTTGTGATTAGCTTTCACAGTTACCATTGTACATGCATACGGCTGGTGAAAATGAGATAAGCTGTGAGAATTCACCTTCTAAGCCTTCCCCCACCAATCACTTTGCCACTGGGCTGTCCAAGAAATTCTGGTGCTTTCGGTGGCACTCTTTCTGCCTACCCACAATGCAATGCCCGGTGCCTGAGAAGCCAATCACCATGGCTGGCGAGGCCCAAGCACTCTGACATATGAGTGTCATGGGCAGTATGGAGACACATCGGGACGAAAGGGGAACACATGGAAGGTACCTTATATATAGCATGCCTAGTAGTATAAAGAAAGTAGGAAATCACTTAAAAGCTGCATGTTTAAAAGAGACATCTCAGAAATGTGTTTTTTTTAATATGCCTTTCTTTATATTTGTTGCATGTTTTTTTAAGTCACTTTTTTGTTTAAGTCATCCTTTTGAAGTAGTGGACATTATTAAGGTAGATAGGCAAAGATGTCCATATGGGATTCAACATCTAAATAACAAGGTGAATAAAAAAAATGTAGCGCATAAACGTGATGAAAGTTCTCCACAACACACCTTAGTGATAAAAAATGTGTGTGATTTATCAAGACAAAAACATGAATAAAGGAAAGTCCATATAAATGTCTCTACAAATGTGTATAAACAAACAAAAATGGCTGTGAAAAAGTTTGTGATGTGAATAAAAAGTAAGTGGGTTCAACACATGGATGCAACTTCCGTCAAGAATTCCAACAGGGCAAAACAGTAGTAAGCTGGACTCTTACCAGATCTCGTGGACTCCCCTGTCGTATGACATGGAGTCATGGGAGCGTTACACCACACCAGGCCTGTAAATCGATATCCGAATTGGCACCGGTCTTGAGTATCGATTCCCCAGGTTCTCACGGAATCATCTAACGACTTTCTGGCGACTGAAGTGTATGGTGTATAGCCAAGATGGGCTATATTTGAGCTCTCCCAGTCATATGTGGAAAGAAAAAGAGAGCTTCTCCATAGTGCAGATAAAATGGTGGTATCTTTTTATTTTAATAAAATCAGATACATAAAAACAAAGTGATCACAAAATAAAAATTATATATATGGGGCAACCTAAGAGAAGGTAAAAAAGCCCAGTTTTGCCCTGTTGGAATTCTTGACGGAAGTTGCATCCACGTGTTGAACCCACTTAGTTTTTATTCACATCACGAACTTTTTCACAGCCATTTTTGTTTGTTTATACACATTTGTAGAGACATTTATATGGACTTTCCTTTATTCATGTTTTTGTCTTGATAAATCACACACATTTTTTATCACTAAGGTGTGTTGTGGAGAACTTTCATCACGTTTATGCGCTACTTTTTTTTATTCACATTATTCATTGTTGTTTGTCACACCATATGTAGCTGCTTCATTTTAATAATTTAGTGTTTTTCTGTTTTTCTCTTATCTAAATAACAAGGCCTTTTACCTCTATGCACATACAAAAATGGTAATTTTTAACATATATTACTACATGTGTGTACATATACATTCTGCATGCTTTTAACATGCATTAATGGCCATCAGTGGTCAAGCAGGAAATGATAATCAGGTCTTCCAGGCATCATAATGACTTGGTAATTATAAGTGGCAGGGATCAGGGAATGGACCTTTCCTATTTACAAACCACAACCATTTGTCACATAAGATGAGAAGAAGACTGTGTTAGATCCTGGTGGTGTGTGATGAATCTATAAGGAGAAGACCGTCAAGTAGATGGCCAACTTATGGGACTGCAGATCTAAGGTGCTTTAGCTTTTGAATGTTGAGGTTTGAATACCATTTTATTATCAGTCTAGGTCTAAACTGTTTGCCATAATTGGTGGACCCCTAAAAAGAGGTTGTTCTTCTTAAAATGTAGTAGACTGATTGAAAGTCTTATTTAATTTAATCTTTCCCATTTATAAACCACAGCTACATTAGTTGTCACTTAAGCTGAGATGAATACTGTGCTAGATCCTGGAGGTGTGTGATGGATCTATAAGTAGAAATAGCATTTATCATGTGTCTAGGTCTAAAAACTGTTTTCTATTATTGGTGGACCCCAAAAAAAGAGGTTGTATTTCTTAAAACACAGTAGAATGAAAGCCCTAGGGACTCCAAACAAGAGAGATTGTACTGTCCAGGTATAGGATGTTCATTTGCTTGCTCGTCACCCAAACTTTTTATACTATTAGCTGTTATGTGTTCATCGATGTAGCCAGACATGCATGTTAACCAAGTTCAATTCTTACTATTTAAGTAAAACTTATCCATTAACCTTTTGCCTATCAGAGATCCTAGATGTTTAAGTTGGGAACAATGACATCCAATTTGCCTTGTCTATTTCACTGGTACCCTGAGAAGAACAGGTAACTTTTGGACTGGTCGGTAATCATGGGTGGGAGAGTTTCCTGAGGGCTAAAAAAAAAAAATGCACCAATGCTGCCGTGATGGTTGGGCATGCTGAAAGAAGGACATGGTTTATCATGATATACATGCAGTGTATGCCAAAAAAGGGATTGCAAAGGATGAATTGAAAACTTTGAGCCAAAAAGATAACTACTGCTTTGTGAAAATGACATGGACCAGCCCAACATACTGTATATTATTTGCACTGACCTGGGGGCAAATACCCCCTTGGCTCCTGGCACAGTCCTCCCCTTCTTGTAACACTACTGCCTCTATTTTATTCCTCAATCTTACCCTCTGGTTCTAGTAGTTTTGAATATTTCCAACTATCGACATGTCAATCTTGCTCATGAGATCTGAAGTAATCTAAACATTGGTGGGCGCATAAAGAAAAGGTAGATGCTAAATGCATAGTGTACAGGTAACTGGTACATACACCTGATCTTTACCCGATTCTTACCCAAGAGACTTATGGTAATATGTAAACCAGGATGATGACATATTTGGCTCCAAGAAAATTTAAAATATATTCTTTTCTGTTAGAAACCACCTTTTTCTGGGGTCCCAAACACACATTAAAGTTCAACTGAACCTTTTAAACAGTTAAAAAAAAGCAAAATATATTTCATGTCCATGAGGCTTTCACATGAAAGTCTTAAAAGTCATTTTCTATAGAAATGAGTCTCAATCTGAGTAGAAAAGCCTGTCCTCTGCCATCATGCTGCAGTGAGGGGGCTTGTTCTTTGTAAGGAACCTGTGATCTCTCTGCAGAGGTTCAACATGCCCGCTGCTGAATCAGAGCTAGAGCTCTCCAATCAACAAGGATGTGAGCTTTGCTGATTGCAGAACTAAAGATCTGACTTAGTAGGGGGAACATTGGATCTCTGCAGAGAAGCCATTTCTTCCACACAAAGAGCAATGGTCCTTCTTGGCAGCATGCTGGCAGGGGACAGACTTTTCTACTAAGGCTGTGGCTGCTTTCTAAAGAACTATAAAAATATGGATATACCTGAAATGTGTTCAGCTGATTTAAAATGAAACTTCAACTGGACTTGTTCAGTTGAGCTAAAGATGAGGTAACAAAAAAGGCATATTGTCCTCTTGGGTTCCCACTAAACAAACATTTCAGCACTGCCCTAGACTAATGGTTTTCTCAAGATATTTGAAACAATGCAACCTACAAATCTTACACATACTTCAAAAAGACCAGCCAACCATACAGTTGATGCCCCCCATCTCTTACCTGTCCACACTGATGACGCACAAGGTCATGATTGACGCTGTACAACACATGACGTCCATGGCTATAAAAACATTGCAGAACACTTTCCCAAAGAGCCATTTTCCACCAACCAGGTCAGTGATGATGACAAAGGGCATCACCGCGATGGCCACTGACAGGTCTGCTGCCGCCAAGGACACCACCAGGTAATTGGAAGGCTGCCGCAGCTTCTTCACAATGCACACTGAGATAATGACCAGGCCATTGCCAGCAATGGTGAACACAGTGATGATCGACAGAACCACACCAATGACAATCTTTTCGATGTCCCCATAGGGCAAAATTTCCTCTCCGCAATTGGTAGCGTTGGTGTGATTTGTCAGAGTGACCAAGTCTTGTTCAGTAGAAGATAAGGGTCTGTCAGTCATGAATGCAGGTGGGAGAAGGTGTTGAGGGGGACAGGGCGACTCCACGCTGTGCGAAGAATGATGGACGGATGACAGCTGAGTTGGCTGGACCTGTATCAACATCCCCTCTTCCTGAGGTCCTCACAGATGCCAAGCTTTCCAAGATGCTCCGTTGCTCTCCTGAAGAAGACAAGAGTATTGTTCTGAGTTCCGACACTCAAGGCAAAACTACAAGGTGCTCTGAGAAGCTCACACATATTTCCACCATTAATATTTAATGTACATTATCATGATTAATGAACTATCCTCCACACTATTGACATTGACTTATTTCACATGTCAGAGCATTCAGGCACACATGCCTGCATAGGATTACTTCTCCCCCCAGTGCTTTTTTTCAGACTTCGAGGCACATTTTCTTGCTCCCAATTGTCATTACAAGCGACATCCAAAATTTCTGAGCACCAGAGCACAGCTCCCTAGACTATATAGAGCAGTCAAGCGGGTTCAGCAGGTCTTAAACAGGGTTTCCTGCTTTCATGAAAAATGTAAGGGCAATCTGGAAAGCAGTGCAAGTCAGCAAGCAGAAAGCAAAGCCAGCCTGGACTAGGTTTGAACAGAAGAACGGGGTAGGACTATGGATCAGGTACTGATCCTGCCTTCTTATCAAGTCATTGGGTATTCCCACAATATGGAACTATCTTACTTTTTTAAAAATTGTCCAGACTTTGTTTGTCCTTTGTGTTTATCAACACAACATACTTTCTAAAATTCAACCTCAAATTTCATTGATGTAATGAAAGCTCTAAACCAAGATAAGCATAGACCAGCCACTCTAAACCTTTTCAACAAAGAGGAACCCTTGCAATAACTTTCCACTCTCAGGTAATCCCTGTTAAAAAAATGAATATATCTACACACATTCATTAGTGTGATGGTCAGTGGCAAGAATTCTCCTTACACTTGTGGTCATTGGGAAGAATTCCCCCCTTACAGATAGCTAAAAAGATCAATGGTGTCATTGGGAGCTTATCTGAGAGGCAGAAATTGTTCCTTGCTAAAGGAACCCCTAGCAACTTCTGGAGGAACCTTGTTTTAGAAACCCTGATCTAAACATTGGTGGGCTAAGAGCAAAGTGTACTGTTAACTTGTAGATGCGCCTGATCTTTATCCGATTCTTACCCAAAACGTTTGGGAATATGTTAACCAGGAGGATAACAATTATGGCTCTAATAATATTCAAAATCCAAGTTGTGCTAATGGTGTTAGTGGGAGCTTATCTGGGAGGAATAAATTGCCAATTGCTCAAGGAACCCCTAGCAACTCCTGGAGGAACCCTAGTTGAGAAACCCTGATCTAGACATTGGTGGAGACATAAAGAAGGAGGAAAAACAAAGTGTACCGTTAACTGGAAGATGCACCTGATCTTTACCCGATTCTTACCTAAGACACTTATGGTAATATGTAAACCAGGAGGATGACAAATATTGCTCCAATAATATTCAACATCCAAGCTGTGCCAATGGTATCATTGAGAGCTTATCTGAGAGGAATACATTGCTCATTGTTCAAAGAAACCCCTAACAACTTCTGGAGGAACCTTAGGGTTCCATGGAACCCTGGTTGAGAAACCCTGGCATTGACAATGTAATGTAAAGCTACTAAATAGCTAACTGATCTCCAGGTTGAACTTCAAATAATGGAGATCTACCCCACCAATTTTTGGTCTTGCGAATGCTCGATGAGCTTCGGATTTGGAGATCTACCCTGGCCAATATCCGGTCTTGCGTATGTTTCCAATTTTAAAACATTGATGAGCTTTAAAAAAAACAAAAAAAAACTGTTTTTGGAGTATTACATCCCATTCCTTCTATCTGTTCACATTGTCTTGAATTTTTAAGTTAATGTTTCTAACGAGAAGGCAGATAACGTGTCAAAATATTTTAGAATCAAATTACTTTTAAATGTAGTGCATTATGACACGTGAAGGTAAAATTGTAGCTAACCAAAAAAAAATTTGCTTAATTAACTAATGGTCCCTGAAGTAATTTTTAACTGTTTGCAGCCATGCAGTAAAGTGATCTTTGCTATTCTGAGACATAATTGAAATGACAAGCATATAATGCACCAGCTAAATGCCCCCCCTTAGAAATTCCTTTTAAAATATTGGCAACTATGTCTCAGCTGCAAGAACCCAAGACATGCTGCAGGGCTTTATCAGCTCAGGGGTTAACCTATGCATTAACTGTTTGTGACGCTTTTCCCCCTTCGGCCAGAATAAAGAGCCAAGCTTGCATCTTTATGTAACTTAATGTATAGATGTTATGTAAGGGGGCAGCCATGCGTGGCAAATGGACAGATAACCTACATTTGTCAGCCTACACATGCATGCCATGTTACCTTCAATGATCAGCGCTGGGTCTCGGCTGCGCTTTAGAAGTCTGGGGCACAAAGTCATCTTCCTGGGATGTGCTGATTCGGGAAGAAAATGATTGGCATCACATGAGATGTCACGGGTCTTGGTTGTTGGGGGCAAATCTTGTGGTCGCCACAACCTTAGCTGGTGCCATGAAAAAAAAATGGCATTCGTAAAAGCGTCTTCTATTTTCACAGCTGGACAGAGAACCTAAGATATCTGCATGTGGTCACAATCTCAGGCACCATGGACCACAGTGCCAAGCTGGTGGACCTCCAGAGCCCAAGATTAGTTTGTAGCCACTGTCATTGGTGGTATGTAGGACACGGTCATTTGCTTAAAGCTGCAGACTGCAGTGCTGTGGAAAGTTGTGACAGAGCAAAATATGTCTCTTGTTGTCACAGCCTGGCACAAGATTTGAATGTACTCAAGGGTGCCAGGGAGAAGCCGGTGGACCTCCAAAATTCAAAACTAGGTCATGAACACTGTCAGTGGTACCATGTAGGACATGGTCACCTAGTTACAGCTTAAGATTGTAGTGCCTTAGAAAGGTGTTCCAAAGCAAAATGTATCTCATCCAAACTAGGATGTACCCACAGATGCCAGGGAGAACTGTGCCAAGCTGGTGGACCTTCAGTATTTAAGATCAGGTTGTCTTTCTTGGTGTTATGTGGTGCCTGGTCATCTGGTTACAGCTACAGACAGCAGTGCCATAGAAAGTTGTGCCACAAAATGTGTCTCTTTTAGTAACATTCAAGATTCAGATGTATCCCCAGGTGCCAGTGCACCAAGCTGGTGGGCCTCCAGTATTCAAGAAAGGGATGTAGTCACTGTCACTGGTGTCATGAGGTTCATGGTCATCTGGCTACAGCTGAAGACCGCAGTGCCGTAGCAAGTTGCACCAAAGTAAAATGTGTCTCTTATAGTCCCATCCAGATTCAGATGTACCCGTAGAACTGTACCAGTCCTAGCAAGTCTTCTGCAGTCCTAGCTGGGCACAGATCTTATCTGACCTGGTCGTAGGTGCCGCAAATAACTAGAATGGATAGAGTCTTCTATATTCATATCAAGAATCTTTTTGCACTTTAGGTGTCATAGAATCCAAAAGAATCTTTTATAGTCACAGCCTGGCAAAGATTGAAGGTGGTAGGGCTGCAGGCACAGACTCAGGTGCTAGGGGTGCTGGGTCTTCTTCAGCATAAATAGCTGCAGCCTCTTCTGTGATAGCCCATCTCTCGAAATCTAGGGAACTTCTCCTCTAACCATCTTCTTCACCCACAGCACAGACTGTTTCCTTATCCAGCAGGCAGCGTGCAATGCTGCTCTATGTATCTGCCCACTCCAGCCGGTGAGCCCAGCCTCAGCTCTCTCCTCCTGTCACTCACGTTGTGTGTCTCACAGTTGGAAGTCTACTATGTGTAAAGTGCAGCTCGTGTTTAGCTCTGAGCTGGATTAATGACAAAAGTTACCGTCTCCCAGCCAGGGGCAGCCGCAGCTCGCACAACTTCAGATTAATTGTCAGCGTCTCCTTTCGGTGGATTCTGCTTTTTTTTTTATTGTTCTTCGCCAGGAGTAGTAAAATCTGGACTGTCGCTGTGCCTAGTCACTGTCATTTTCTGGGACGCATTGTTGCAAATTTTATTATTTTATTATTTTATTACAGGCGTTTATTATATATTGTATTATATTATATTATATTATACAATTTTCATGAGAAGGAGTAAAAAGCACTCACGTGTTCCGGCTGATAAGCCTTGTTCACATATATTCAATATATTATATATATTACATTTTATTCTGTATATTATATTATTTTATTATTATATTCTACATATTATATTATATTATATTATACTATATTATATTATATTATAGTATATATATATATTAGATTTTATTCTATATATTATATTATTTTATGATTATATTCTACATTGATTATAGTATATTATATATATTATATTTTTTATGTTATATTATATTCTTTATTATATTATATTATATTATATTATATTCTACATATTCTATTATATTATATTTTATAATAATATGTATTGCATTTATATATATATATATATATATATATATATATATATATATATATATATATATATATATTTTTTTTTTTTTTTTTTTTTATTATATAGTGTCAACAATTCACGGAGGGTTTTACATACTGTAGGTTTGAGCTGATCTCCGGGAATTAGATGAAATGTACACTTGCAGTGAAGTCCCCCAGATTGCAAGGGTTAACTGCTGGTTAAAGTGCTTGTAAACCTCAGACATGAAATATGAACAAAAGCATATACCTCTATAGTGTGTATTTGTCTCAATCCAGAGCACTAAGTGTCATTTCTGTCCGCTGCTTCGTTCCTCTGCTATCAGCACGATTCACTTCTGACGAGTTTTCCTGACACCAAGAGATTGGAGGTGACAGGGGAGGGAGCTCCAGCACACAGCCTGTGATTGACAGCCTTAGCTCTGTTCCTGTGTGGAGGTATACCTCCCAACTTTTTGAGATGGGAATGAGGGACACCTATCAGCAAAAGTATGCAAGCATAGGACACACCCCTTGCCACGCCCCCTTAAAGGAGAATTGTACAGAAAAAACAAGGTAGGTTAAACCCACAAGTGCTTTTTTTACCCCTACTATTCCTTTATATTGGCTTTTGGAATTTACAAATGCAGCAATTTAGAAATCAAATGAAAGGTTTAGCACTGGGGGAACACTTTTTATAGATAAAAAGTGCATTTTATATACAGCTATATAGATCGGACCAAAATGAGGGACAAACGAGGAGGAATGAGGGACAGAGGGACATTGCTCCAAATCAGGGACAGTTGGGAGCTATGTGGAGGGGGGGGGGGGGTGTTCATTCCCTCCAATCAGCTCTTAGTGCTCTCCTCACTGAGCTCTGCAGAGTGTAACTGCAGCTCCTGCCCCCTGCTTTCTGATAGCTCAGACAAGCTTTATAAATTCTGGAATTTGAATGGATGTAGAGAAGAGAAGACTGCAGATAAACAGGCACAACTTATGTAGGAGGATTTGTCTCATCTCTGTGTATCACCTGAGGCCAGTCACTTCACTTGGTACATGTGAGGGTTTACAACCACTTTAGGTCTAGGAGCAGTAAGGCTCCCTCCATCTGTGCGATCGGTCCCGTGCTGCAGGAAACGGTCGCAGTCTTACCTTAATAGCCCTGCATTGTATTTGATGATGATGAAGGTCCGCCCACATCGCGGGGAAAGGGGGAATTAAAGTAGAGCTAAAGGCTAAAGTTTTTTCATTATGGATGGAGTAAGGGCTCCATTACACCAGAATCCTCACGCTCACTGTGCGTTTCTGCATGGGCGTTTACATGCAATTTTGGTGCATTTGAGGTGCATTTTTTTAAAATCTTTTGTTATATTTTTGAATTTATTTTTCAGATAAGTTGCATTTACATGCGTCTGTGTGTTCACAAGCATTTGCAGTGTGCCGACACGCATTCATGTGCATTTACAATGCGTTTACGTGCGATTGCAGCGCATTCTGGTGTGGAAGAATGCAGCGTGCTGCACTTTTTTAAACACACATGAAAGCACTGCGATGCTGTAAGCTATCACTGTCAGTGATGAAATACCGGACAAATAAAGGGCAAATCTCACTAACGGGGGCAAAGACAGCAAAAAAAAAAAGCTGACGGGAGTTCTAATCCCTCTCTACTCTATCCAAAAAAAAAAAAAAAAAAGTTGAATTGCATGCATGCTAAGTAATATGGAAGTGTAACAGTTCCAGGTATTTCTTCCCTCTCACAGAGATCACAGCCCTCCTCCTGGCAATGTCTTCACCCGCTTTTCTCTGCAGAAGGGTAGAGTTATCTCAGCTCCGGCATCCTCCAGGTTAACTATCTACTTCCTGGACTGAGATGCCGGCTCAGAGACGACACGCTCTGATGTTGATGCAATTGCAATGTAAATTTTGGTGCCTGTGCAGTTTTTTTATTGTGTTCACACCTGTCTGAGACAGATCAGCCCGTGCTGTGCTGTGTGTGACTTGCTACAAAGTTACAATGTACAGTCTGATCACTGGGGGGGGGGGACTAAAAGAACAACTAAGAAAAGAACAATCACTGTGCAGCAGAGGGCAGAGCTAGCAGACGGTACAGGGCATATATATATATATATATATATATATACATTCAGCAAACATTTTTGGCCGGAGCATCTTCCAGGTTTGTGTGTTAAAAATGGATATTTAGTGGAAGTCACATTCACTGCTTTATAAACAGACCCCGATAGACAGCTACATGCAGTATAAGTATACATAAAACATGGCAAACAGAAAATTGGTGTCGCTGGTTCCCTCAAAGTGTCAGTTAGTCTCAGTTAGTGTCCGATTGTCCGCCATACTATCACAGTCTTACTATAAGTTGTTGATTGCCACCATTACTATTATTAAAAAAAATAAGTAAATAAAAAATTCCAGTATATATTTCATAGTTTGTAGACACTATAACTAGGGATGCACCAATACCATTCTTTTTTACAGCGAGTACGAGTACCGATCCTTTTTTTTTAGTACTCGCCGATACCAATTACCGATACCTACCGCAACTATTTTGCTGTCAGCAATGGTACGAAGCATTGAAAAGTTATTTACAAGTGAAATTATTTTAAGTTATTTACAAGTGAAATTATTTATTTTTTTTTTGAATTTTGCGCTTTTTTTCAATGTGAAACGTGTAAATATATGTTAAAGGTGTAAAAATATTAACAAACAAAGCAAACAAAAAAAAAAGTTTTAATCATTAATAGTATATAAAATAGAAGTGAACAAAAAAAAAAAAAGAAAATCAGTAGGTAAATAATAATTAAATGGAGAAGGAGAATAAAGAGCTAATAAGGCTGATTATAGTAAATTAGGGGTTAATAAAGGGTTATACAGAAGAACAATTTAATAAAAAACAAAAAAATAATTTTTTTTTTTTTTTTTACTTGACAGGTTGCTTTAACCATTTACCCACTGGGCATTAAAAGCGGAGTTCCAGACAAAAATGGAACTTCCGCTTTTCCGGTTCCTCCCCCCTCCGGTGTCACATTTGGCACCTTTCAGGGGGGGAGCAGATAGCTGTCTAATCCAGGTATTTGCTCCCACTTCTGGGCATAGATACCCGAGCCACCCGCGGACATCTATGCCACTTGCCCCCCCCCCCCCCCCCACGCTGATTTCTGGGAGACACACAGGTCCCAGAAGACAGCAGGGACCAGTGGGACAGAACAGCGCGAGTTGCGCATGTGCAGTAGGGAACCAGGAAGTGAAGCTGCAAGGCTTCACTTCCTGATTCCCTTACCAAAGATGGCGGCAGCAGCACCCGACACCCGAGGGATAGATCGGCTTCAGGTGCCTACATCGCGGGCACCCTGGACAGGTAAGTGTCCTTGTTTTAAAAGTCAGTATTTGTAGCTGCTGACTTAAAAAAAAAAAAAAAAATCGTCGGACTTCCGCTTTAAACCACCTTCCTAACCAGACCAATTTTCAGCTTTCAGTGCTCTCACATTTTGAATGACAATTACTCAGCCATGCAACACTGTACCTAAATTACATTTTTGTTGTTTTTTTTACACAAATAGAGCTTTCTTTTGGTTGTATTCAATCACCTCTGGGTTTTTTAACCGGTTCCCGACCGGCGCACGCTGATGTACATTGGCAGAATGGCACGGCTGGGCAAATGGGCGTACCTGTACGTCCATTTGAATTCCCCGTCGTGCCATTGCGTGCGCGCCGGCCGGGAGCTCCATGAGTCGGGTCGCGGGTCCTGCGGACTCGATCGCCGCGGGGATACCTGCGATCGCCTCACGGAGAGGACGAATGGGGAGATGCCGTTGTAAACAGCATCTCCCCGTTCTGCCTAGTGACAAGTGTCACTCAATCTCTGCTCCCTGTCATCGGAGCAGAGATCAGTACTGTCACACTTACAGCCCATCCCCCTACAGTTAGTAATCACTCCCTAGGACACACTTAACCCCTCCCCGCCCCCTAGTGGTTAACCCCTTCACTGCCAGTGCCATTTACACAGTAATCAGTGCATTTTTAATTGCACTGATCGCTGTATAAATGACAATGGTCCCAAAAATGTGTCAAAAATGTCCGACATGTCCGCCATAATGTCGCAGTCACAATAAAAATTGCTAATCGCCGCCATTACTAGTAAAAAAAAAATTATTAATAAAAATGCCATAAAACTAATTATTAAACGCTTATTGCGATTTTTTTTTACCAAAAATATGTAGAAGAATACGATCGGCCTAAACTGAGGAAAAAAAATGTTTTTATATATATTTTTGGGGGATATTTATTATAGCAAAATGTAAAAAATAATGCGTTTTTTTTCAAAATTGTCGCTCTTATTTTGTTTATAGCGCAAAAAATAAAAATCGCAGAGGTGATCAAATACCACCAAAAGAAAGCTCTATTTGTGGGAAAAAAAGGACGTCAATTTTGTTTGGGTGCCACGTTGCACGACCGCGCAATTGTCAGTTAAAGCAACGCAGTGCCTAATCGCAAAAAACGCTCTGGTCAGGAAGGGGGTACAATCTTCCGGGGCTGAAGTGGTTAATATTTGAGCTGTAAATGAAAAAAACTGAAAATTTTTTTAGAAAAAAAATGCATTTTTATTTGTTTCTGTTATAAAATTTAGCAAATTAGTAATTTTTCTTCATAAATTTTGGCCAAAATTCATACTGCTACATATCTTTCGTAAAAATAACCCAAATTAGTGTATATTATTTGGTCTTTGTGAAAATTATAGAGTCTACAAACTATGGTACCAATCATTAAAAACTGATCACACCTGATGTACTGATGGCCTATCTCATTTCTTGAGACCCTAACAAGCCAGGAAAGTACAAATATCCCCCAAATTACCCCTTTTTGGATAGTAGACACTCAAAAGTATTTAGTAAGAGGCATGGTTAGCTTTTTGAAGTTATAATTTTTTCCCACAATTCTTTGCAAAATTAAGATTTTTTAAAATTTTTTTCATTTTTAATTTTTCACAAAATTGTCATATTAACAGGTTCTCACACATGGCATATGCATACAACAAATTATACCCCAAAACACATTCTGCTACTCCTCCCGAGTATGGCAATACCACATGTGTGAGATATTTACACAGCCTGGCCACATACAGAGGCCCAACATGAAGGGAGCACTTTCAGGAGTTCTAGGAACATAAATGATACAAATAATATCTTGACTACCTCTTGCATTTTTGAAGGCCCTGGAGCACTAGGACAATGGAAGTGCCCAAAAAATGACCCCATTTTGGAAACAAACACCCCATTGTATATTCTATGAGGCATAATGAGTCTTTTGAACATGTCATTTTTTTTCCACAAGTTTTTGGAAAATGTGGAAAGAAGTTGTCTATTTATACAATATTTCTAGCACATAGCATGTACATAGCAAAAATTACACCCCAAAATATATTCTGCTACTCCTCCTGAGTATAGTGATACCACATGTGTCAGGCTTTTACACAGCCTGGCAACATAGAGAGGACCAACATGTAGGGAGCACCATCAGGCGTTCTAGGGGCATATATTTCAAATCTAATTTGACTACCTATTACACTTTTGTGAGGCACTGTATTGGCACTAATGGGCACTGTAGTGGCACTAATAGGCACTGTAGTGCCATGGATGTGGCACGGATGAGAACAGATGTGGCATGCATGAGGCATTGATGAGCATGAATGAGGCATAAATGAGCCATGAATAGGGATGGATGAGCCGTGGATGGGGATGGATGGATGGGCCGTGGATGGGGATGAATGAGCTGTGGATGGGGGTGGCTGAGCATGGATGGGGATGGATAAGCCGTAGATGGGGATGGATGAGCATGGATGGAGATGGCTGAGCGAGGATGGAGATGGCTGAGTATGGATGGTTATGGCTGAATATGGATGAGGATGGTTGAGTATGGATGAGTATGGCTGATTATGGATGGGTATGGCTGAGTATGAATAGGATGGCTGAGTATGGATGGGGATGGCTGAGTGTGGTTGGGATGGCTGAGTATGAATGGGATGCCTAAGTATGGATGTGGATGGCTGAGTATGAAAGTGGATGGCTGAGTATGGATGGGGATGGCTGAGTATGAATGGGGGTGGCTGAGTATAGACGAGGATGGCTGAGTATGGATCGGGGATCGCTGAGTATGAATGGGATGGCTGAGTATGGATGAGGATGGCTGAGTATGAATGGGGGTGGCTGGGTATGGATGAGGATGGCTGAGTATGGATGGGAATGGCTGAGTATGGATGGGAATGTCTGAATATGAATGCGGTGGCTGAGTATGCATGGGGATGGCTGAGTATGGATGGGGATGGCTGAGTATGGATGGGGATGGCTAAGTATGAATGGGATGGCTGAGTATGAATGGGATGGCTGAGTATGAATGGGATGGCTGAGTATGAATGGGATTGCTGAGTAAGGATGGGATGGCTGAGTATGGATGGAGGTGGCTGAGCATGGATGGGATGGCTGAGTAGGAATAGGGATGGCTGAGTATGAATGGGATGGCTGAGTATGAATGGGATTGCTGAGTAAGGATGGGATGGCTGAGTATGGATGGAGGTGGCTGAGCATGGATGGGATGGCTGAGTAGGAATAGGGATGGCTGAATATGAATGGGATAGCTGAATATGGATGGGGATGGCTGAGTATGAATGGGGGTGGCTGGGTATGGATGAGGATGGCTGAGTATGGATGGGAATGTCTGAATATGAATGGGGTGGCTGAGTATGCATGGGGATGGCCAAGTATGGATGGGATGGCTGAGTATGAATGGGATGGCTGAGTATGGATGGGATGGCTGAGTATGGATGGGGGTGGCTGAGTATGAATGTGGATGTCTGAATATGAATCTGATAGCTGAATATGGATGGGGATGGCTGAGTATGGATGGGATGACTGAGTATGAATGGGATGGCTGAGTATGGATGGGATGGCAGAGTATGGATGGGGATGACTGAGTACGAATGGGATGGCTAAGTATGGATGGGATGGCTGAGTATGGATGGGGATGGCTGAGTATGGATGGGATGGCAGAGTATGGATGGGATGGCAGAGTATGGATGGGGATGACTGAGTACGAATGGGGTGGCTGAGTATGGATGGGGTGGCTGAGTATGGATGGGGATGGCTGAGTGTGGATGGGGATGGCTGAGTGTGGATGGGATGGCTGAGTATGAATGGGATGTCTGAGTATGGATGGGGATGGCTGAGTATGGATCGGGATGGCTGAGTACGGATGGGGATGGCTTAGTATGGATGGGGATGGCTGAGTATGTATGGGATGGCTGAGTATGAATAGGATGTCTGAGTATGGATGGGATGGTTGAGTATGGATGGGGATGGCTGAGTATGAATTGGATGGCTGAGTAAGGATTGGGATGGCTGAGTATGGATGGGATGATGGCAGAGTATGGATGGGGATGACTGAGTACGAATGGGATGGCTGAGTATGGATGGGATGGCTGAGTATGGATGGGGATGGCTGAGTATGGATGGGGATGGCTGAGTATGGATGGGGATGGCTAAGTATGGATGGGGATGGCTGAGTGTGGATGGGGATGGCTGAGTGTGGATGGGATGGCTGAGTATGAATGGGGATGGCTGAGTATGTATGGGTTGTCTGAGTATGAATAGGATGTCTGAGTATGGATGGAATGGTTCAGTATGGATGGGGATGGCTGAGTATGAATTGGATGGCTGAGTATGGATTGGGATGGCTGAGTAGGAATAGGATGGCTGAATATGAATGGGATAGCTGAATATGGATGGGGATGGCTGAGTATGAATGGGGGTGGCTGGGTATGGATGAGGATGGCTGAGTATGGATGGGAATGTCTAAATATGAATGGGGTGGCTGAGTATGCATGGGGATGGCTAAGTATGGATGGGATGGCTGAGTATGAATGGGATGGCTGAGTATGGATGGGATGGCTGAGTATGGATGGGATGGCTGAGTATGGATGGGGGTGGCTGAGCATGGATGGGATGGCTGAATATGAATGGGATAGCTGAATATAGATGGGGATGGCTGAGTATGGATGGGATGGCAGAGTATGGATGGGGATGACTGAGTACGAATGGGATGGCTGAGTATGGATGGGGATGGCTGAGTATGGATGGGGATGGCTGAGTATGGATGGGGATGGCTGAGTGTGGATGGGATGGCTGAGTGTGGATGGGATGGCTGAGTACCGATAGAATGTCTGAGTATGGATGGGATGGCTGAGTATGGATGGGGATGGCTGAGTATGGATCGGGATGGCTGAGTATGGATCGGGACGGCTGAGTATGGATCGGGATGGCTGAGTATGGATGGATGGATAAGTGCAGGAATTGGCACAGAACAGCACCGTGGGCACTACAGATCCAGCCCGATCTCTCCCCTCTCCTCTCACACTGTACCGATTGGTACGGAGAGAGGAAGAGCTAAGCCGGCTTGTTTACAACTGATCGCTTCATCATTTGATGGAGCTATCACGTTGTAAAGGGCCGCTGTCATCTGCCCTATACTGTGATCTGTGATGCGCCGGGTACAGAAATTCCTGGGTGCGGGTGGGAGCAAGATTCTGGGATGACGTCATAGTAGAGTTATCGAGCCACGCTGTAGCCATTATTCGGCTATGGCGCGGTTGTTAACTGGTTAAACTGACTTTATCTGTGGAAGGAAGTTCATCCCTTTGATCTGTAGATTTATAAACAAAAAGATACAAACAGAAACAATGTTTCTTTCTATGCTTCTGTGTCAGCAGCTGAGCAATGTTGTTGATAAATGTTGCCCGGCTATTTTTTATTTTGGACAGCTCCAGTTGGCGGGACTTCATTTCCACTTCAGCTGTCAACAGCGGAACCCCACTGACAGCTGAATGAGTCATCCATTGTTAAGGATGCGGCGGCCCGCTGCTTAACCACTAGCCAACCAGCCGCTGTCGTCCGGCCGCTTTAAGACCACTAGGGGGCTGTGCGCCCACGGTGCGACAACGGAGCTGGTGCACATGCCTGGCGGCTGCAAATGTCTGCCGGGCACACGTGATCACTCCTGAGAAAGACAGAATGGAGATCTGTCAATATAAACAGACAGATCTCCGTTCTGTCAGGAGAGAGGAGACATCTGCTGTTCATACCGGTTATGAACAGCGATCTCTCTCCTCCTCCAGGCAGTCCCATCCCCCCACAGTTAGAAACACTCCCTAGGACACACATTTAACCCCTTGATCACCCCCTAGTGTTAACTCCTTCTCTGCCAGTGACATTTATACAGTAATCAGTGGCTATTTTTAGCTGTATAAATGTCAATGGCCCCAAAAAAGTGTCAAAAGTGTCCGATCTGTCCGCCGCAAAGTCGCAGTCCCACTAAAAATCGCAGATCACCGCCATTACTAGTAAAAAAAAAAAAAATTATACTAAAAATGCCATAAATATATCTCCTATTTTGTAGACGCTAGAACTTTTGCGCAAACCACTCAATATACGCTTATTGCGATTTTTTTTTACCAAAAATATGTAGAAGAATACATATCAGCCTAAACTGAGGAAGACATTAGATTTTTTAGATATTTTGGGGGATATTTATTATAAAAAAAAAAGTAAAAAATATAGTTTTTTTTTTTTTCAAAATTGTCGCTCTTTTTTTGTTTATAGCGCAAAAAATAAAAATTGCAGAGGTGATCAAATACCACCAAAATAAAGCTCTATTTGTGGGGAAAAAAGGACGTCAATTTTGTTTGGGTACAGCGCCGCACGACCGCGCAATTGTCAGTTAAAACGACGCAGTGCTGTATCGCAAAAAATGGTCTGGTCAATAAGGGGGAAAATCCATCCGGGGCTGAAGTGGTTAACAACCATTAATTGCCGTCTTTTTTTTTTTTTTTTTTTTTTTTACATTTCAGCTGTCAAAGGGGGAATCCCGCTGACAGATGAAAGCACCGAGCCTGAAAGTATCGGTTTTAGATATATATTCTTTTCTAAATTGGCGGTCTTTTTTCGTTTAAAGCGCAAAAAAACCCAGAGGTGATCAAATACGTCCAAAAGAAAGCTCTATTTGTGGAAAATAAATAATATAAATTTCATGATAATTAATTATAATTTTCAGCATTGAATGACCGCGCAATTGTCAGTTAATGTGACGTAGTGCCACAGAAAAAAAAAAAAAAAGGCCTGGTCATGAAGGGGGGTAAATTTTCCGGAGCTCAAATGGTTAAGTGAAGTTGAACACTGAACTGTACCAAAGGTTTTGCATTGCAGATGCTGTTTTTCTCAGCAATCCATATTCCCGAGTTCAGCGGTCAGACGATGGCAATCGATGTACATTAGAGAGATAATCCTGTGTGCAGGGACAGTACAGCTGCCAGATGTCACCAATTCCTGAGAAGTCATCTCAAGATTTTAGGACTCTGTTCTGGAAGGATCTGAAAACTTCCTTCCGTTGATGTTAAATAAACTACACAATAAAGTCCATCCTGTTTCCATTTTTTTTTTATCTGATGTTTTTATCTGAGGTTGAAGATGGTTGTCAGATAAACGGTATATATCCAATAAAAAAAGCAATTTTTTATTTAAAGAGAACCGGTCGCAGTTAAAGTGATGCGGGAATCTGAATACTTAGTACAATTTGTGGGCTTAGTGGTGTATATTTTTTTTCTTTTTTTCATATTTTTAGTTCTGTTGATTTGTGTGACATTTTATGTCGTTTTGTACTTGAAAAAAAAAATGATTTTAATAAAACTTGATTAGAAGATTTAGTATTAACATTATATTGTTAGATTTGAATATTTAGTATTCGAATTATATATTTAGATTGGAACATTTAGTATTAAACTTATTTAGATGCAAATATTTAGTATTAAAATTGTATATTTAGATTTAAATATTTAGTATTAAAATTATATATTTAGAGACAAATATTTATTATTAAAATCATATATTTAGATTTGAATATTTAGTATTCAGATTATATATTTAGATTCAAATATTTAGCATTAAAATCATTTACTCAGATTTGAATATTTAGCATTATAATTTATATATATATTAAAAATAAAATTATATATTTACGTAGATTCAAATATTCAGTAATAAAATTATATATTTACGTAGATTCAAATATTTAGTATTAAAATGATATATTTAGAGCCAAATATTTAGTATTAAAATTATATATTTAGATTCAAATAATTAGTATTAAAATCATTTACTTAGATTTGACTATTTAGTATTATACTTTTATATTTAGTATTAAAATTATATATTTAGAGACAAATATTTAGTATTAAAATCATATATTTAGAATTGAATATTTAGTATTCAAATTATATATTTAGATTCAAATATTTAGTGTTAAAATCATTTACTCAGATTTGAATATTTAGCATTATAATTTATATATATATATATATTAAAATTAAAATTGTATATTTACGTAGATTCAAATACTTATTATTAAAATCATATATTTAGATTTGAATATTTAGTATTCAATTTATATATTTAGATTCAAATATTTAGTGTTAAAATCATTTACTCAGATTTGAATATTTAGCATTATAATTTATATTTTATATATATATATATATATATATATATATATATATATATATATATATATATATATATATATATATATATTAAAATTTAAATTGTATATTTACGTAGATTCAAATATTTAGTATTAAAATGATATATTTAGAGCCAAATATTTAGTATTAAAATTATATATTTAGATTCAAATAATTAGTATTAAAATCATTTACTTAGATTTGACTATTTAGTATTATACTTTTATATTTAGTATTAAAATTATATATTTAGAGACAAATATTTAGTATTAAAATCATATATTTAGATTTGAATATTTAGTATTCAAATTATATATTTAGATTCAAATATTTAGTGTTAAAATCATTTACTCAGATTTGAATATTTAGCATTATAATTTATATATATATTAAAATGAAAATTGTATATTTACGTAGATTCAAATACTTATTATTAAAATCATATATTTAGATTTGAATATTTAGTATTCAAATTATATATTTAGATTCAAATATTTAGTGTTAAAATCATTTACTCAGATTTGAATATTTAGCACTATAATTTATATTTTTATATATATATATATATATATATATATATATATATATATATATATATATATATATATATATATATATTAAAATTTAAATTGTATATTTACGTAGATTCAAATATTTAGTATTAAAATGATATATTTAGATTCAAATATTTAGTATTAAAATTATATATTTAGTATTATATATATATTTGAATATTTAAATATTTAGTATTAAAATAATATATTTATGTAAATTAAAATATTTAGTATTAGAATTGTATATTTAGATTTAAATATTTAGTATTAAAATCATTTACTTTTGGATTGGAATATTTAGTATTATACTTTTATATTTACATAGATTCAAATATTTAGCATTAAAATAGTATATTTATATTTGAATATTTAGTATTAAAATTATATATTTAGAGACAAATATTAAGTAATAAAATGATATATTTAGTAAGTATGCATACCAGCTCATTATGCCTTTGTCTTGCAGGTTTTTTTTTTTTTTTTTTTGGGGGGGGGATTTTTTTCAGAGGTTTACAACCTCTTTAACCACTTGCTTACCAGGCACTTACACCCCCTTCCTGCCCAGGCCAATTTTTCAGCTTTCAGTGCTGTCGCACTTTGAATGATAGTTGCGCGGTTATACTACACTGTACTGAGATTACATTTTTATAATTTTCTTCACACAAATAGAGCTTTCTTTTCGTGTTATTTAATCACTGCTGGGTTTTTTTATTTTTCACAAAAAAAAGACCAAAAATGTAAAAATAATTTTTTTTTTTTACTTAGTTTCTGTTAGTAAATGTTGTAGATAAGTAATTTTTCTTTTTCACTGATGTGTTCTGATGAGGCGGCACTGATAGGCTGAACTGGTGGGCATTGATGAGGTGGCACTTATCAGTGCAACATATCAGTGCCACCTATTGGTGCTCATCAGTGCGACATATTAGTGCTTCCTTATCAGTGCCGCCTCATCAGAGCCCATAAGTGCTTCCTTATCAGTGCCGCCTCATCAGTGCCCATCAGTGACACCAATCAGTGTCAATTAGTGATGCCAGTCAGTGCTGCCTATCAGTGCCCATCAGTGCCTGCTCATCAGTGCTGCTCATCAGTGCTGCCTATCATTGCCCATCAGCGCCAAATATCAGTGCTCATCAGTGCAACATATTAGTACCTCCTCATTAGTGCCACCTCATCAGTGCCCATAAGTGCTTCCTTATCAGTGCCGCCTCATCAGTGCCCATCAGTGACACCAATCAGTGCCCATTAGTGATGCCAGTCAGTGCTGCCTATCATTGCCCATCAGTGCCAAATACCAGTGCTCATCAATACAGCATATTAGTGCCTCCTCATCAGTGCCCATAAGTGCGATAAGTGCCGCCTCATCAGTGAAGGAGAAAAACGACTTATTACATTATATTAAAATATTATTTATTTTCAAAATGTTTAATTCAGCAGTGATAAAATAACACCAAAAAAAGCTCTATTTGTGTAAACAAAATAATAAAAATGTCATGTGGGTACAGTGTAGCATGACCGCGCAATTGTCATTCAAAGTGCGACAGCGCTGAAAGCTGAAAATTGGCCTGGTGGTTAAAATCTGAATTTTGTACTTACTCAGGTTATGTGTAATATTACATTTTGTTTGATGATCTGAATCATTTAAGTGTAACAAATATGCAAAAAAAAAAAAAAACAAAACAAACAGGAAGAGGTATGAATACTTTTTCGCAGCACTGTATTACATTTTTTGGTTTTGGGGTTTAATCTCCGCTTCAGCTCATTGACTTCAATAAAATAAGCATTCCCCCAGTAAATTGTTTGTTTAAAAAATCCTTACCTCAGCGCTTGCCATTTTGTACGACTTTCAATACCGCTGGCCCCTTGGTCTCTCAGTGCTGCTTCCCTGAACTTTTGGTTTTCACAGGAAAGCATTAGCATTGGACGGCGCAGTCTCCAGCCAGTTTGTTAGTTAAGAGAGTTGGGGGAAGAGGAGCAGGGGGGGAGCGCCTTGCCATCCTAGGTGTTTTTTTTTTCTATTCAGTGTAGAGAGACACAACTGTAGGGTGCAAAAAGACAAAAGGAGCCGCCCTGAAACAGGAAATGTGGGGCAGCGATGAGATAACGCCACCACCTTACACTGAAACGTAGGCAAAGATTAATAGACAAAGAAGCTGCAGACACAGTGATTATATCAGCTGATAACAATTCTTTGAACCTGAGGATGTGATATCACTGTAAATGAAGTGTGCAGACTTAGGAGAGATGTATATTTCTTTCTTATTTAGATCGATCTACTTTGCCTGTATTGTTGACTCGTTCGCTTGATTTAAAGCTGAAAGTTGTATCTGCTTAAGTTTTGCCTTCCCTGGTTCCTCCATTCCCCTAATTATTATTATTATTATTTTTTTTTTTTTTTAAATAAAACCTTTCCATTGTCATTACATACTTTATTTTATACCCACCACTGGGTCTCTGTGATTCTCTCTGCAATGCAGGCAGATCGTGGCTGGTGGGAGGGGCCAGCAGAATGCAGTTCCTGAAAACATCACAGCACCACTTCCTCAGTACTTCTCTCAGGAGTCCTCAGCCGTGAATGAAAACGGTGGGCTGGGTCTTGGGAGGACTTAAGCAAATATCTAAAGGCCTTGATGGGCGGGGTTGTTCTTAGACGTTCTATTTGTATTAGAGCTGCACACGATTCTGGATAAAATGAGAATCGCAATTTCTTTTTTGCTTAGATTAAACATCACGATTCTCGCGGCGTAACATCATCTTTCACATTATACAATAAGATTGGGCTAACTTTACAGTTTAGTTTTTTTTAAATGTGTTATATATAAGTAAGAAGGCCAGTATGGTGGCCTGAATTTATGGGAGGAGCCGGGGGGGGGGTATTTAATCAGCCGGCTTGCCTGTGGTCTTTGTCGGTTTCCTGTGCGCGGTACTACGTCACTAGACCGACTAGTCGAAACACGTTAGCATCCGTGAGTTCCATGTTGGAAGCTTTCGAGGCTTTCGTTCCCGTTTGTAGTTTTCGTACAACGTGTCTGGCTCGGCTGTCGCAGGTAGGGTTTCGTTTGACGTTTCATTTCATGCATTTTTGTTAGATATCTTTTCACCAAGCCTCGATATCGAACTTACGAGTCATTCGTTAAAACCCTACACATAGCCGTAGCCAGGGCTTTTTTTCCAGAAGGAACGCAGGGAACACAGTTCCGGCACCTCCAGCTCTGAATGTATGTTATGGCAAGGGGTGCTGGGGTGCACTGGATGGTCTATTGATGCTGGCTGCTGGGGGATCTATTGTTGCTGGAGGGGATCTATTTTTACAGGGGGAGAGTCTATTGTTGCTGGGGAGGTCAGTTGTCTCTGGTGGGGCATCTATTGTTGCCAGGTGGCTCTTATGCTACTGGGAGACAATCGTTTCTGGGAGACATCTACTGTTGAGGGAGAGGTCTATTGTTGCTAGCTGTTCAGAGTCTATTGTTGCTGGGGGTGCTCCATTGTTGTTAGCTATAGGGGATCTATTTTACTTCCTATCAGTAACAAATTACATCCAAATTAGCACCACAAATTGATACTTGGTTCTGTATCCATTACTGAGAGGTGTTTAGGGGGTGGAACCAAGGAACAATGCTCAGAGGTGGGTAGAGAGTGGAACCAAGGAATGGTTCTTGGTGGTGGGTAGAGAGTGGAACCACAGAATGGTGCTCAGAGGTCGGTAGGGAGTGGAACCAAGGAATGGTGCTCGGAGGTGGGTAGGGGGTGGAACCAAGGAATGGTGCTCGGAGGTGGGTAGGGGGTTGAACCAAGGAATGGTGCTCGGAGGTGGGTAGGGAGTGGAACCAAGGAATGGTGCTCAGAGGTGGGTAGGGAGTGGAACCAAGGAACGGTGCTGGAGGTGGGTAGGGGATGGAACTAAGGAATTGTGCTCCGAGGTGGGTAGGGGGTTGAACCAAGGAATTGTGCTTGGAGATGGGTAGGGGGTGGAACCAAGGAATGTTGTTCGGAGGTGGGTAGGGAGTGGAACCAAGGAATGGTGCTCGGAGGTGGATAGGGGGTGGAACCAAGGAACGGTGCTAGGAGGTGGGTAGAGGGTTGAACCAAGGAATGGTGCTCTGAGGTGGGTAGGGGGTGGAACCAAGGAATGTTGCTCGGAGGTGGGTAGGGAGTGGAACCAAGGAATGTTGCTCGGAGGTGGGTAGGGAGTGGAACCAAGGAATGGTGCTCGGAGGTGGGTAGGGGGTGGAACCAAGGAATGGTGCTCGGAGGTGGGTAGGGGATGGAACCAAGGAATGTTGCTCGGAGGTGGGTAGGGAGTGGAACCAAGGAATGGTGCTCGGAGGTGGGTAGGGGGTGGAACTAAGGAATGGTGCTCGGAGGTGGGTAGGGGGTGGAACCAAGGAATATTGTTCGGAGGTGGGTAGGGAGTGGAACCAAGGAACAGTGCTCGGAGGTGGGTAGGGAGTGGAACCAAGGAATGGTGCTCGGAGGTGGGTAGGGAGTGGAACCAAGGAATGGTGCTCGGAGGCGAACACAAGAGGTGACTTGGAAGGAGGGAGTTTCTGCACTTATTCTCTGAAAAAAAAAGCCCTGGCCGTAGCACTAGCCACTCACTCGTACCGATATCATACCAAACATTTCTTCATTTTTACGTACCTCACTCCGATTCAAATCCAGTAGCGTCAGTATCACACCGCTTCATTCAGGCGTGTCTCACTTGTTTTCATCTCTGTACCATGCTCCACAGACAGGTCGTTGTCAGTCACAATTTGCGGCACACCGATCCATGCCTCTGTCATGGCTAAATCATTTCGATAGAGAATAGGTGCAGGAACCCCCCCCCTTCTAAATCACTCCTTGTCTCTGCCCCCTACCCACCTCTGACCACCGTCCCTTGATTCCACCCCCTAACCACCTACCAGTACTGCCCCTTTTAGAGAATACAGAACCAAGTATCGTTATGTGGTGCTAAATCATTTGTATGAAACATGTTGATGATAAAAAGAAAAGCAGTAAAATAGATCCCCTGCAGTCAGCAACAATAGAATCCCAGCAATAGATCCCCACACAACAATAGACTCCACCCCAACAACAAAAGATTCCCTGCAGCAACAGTGAACTACCCACAACAAAATATCACTCCCAGTAACAAAATATCCACCCAAGCAACATTAGACACCCCCCAGCAGCAACAACAGATCTCCCATCAGCCAGCATCAATAGATCCTCCAGCAGCCAGTAAAAATAGACCTCTGCCTCAACAATAGATCCCTTCCAGCAACATAAGACCCCCCCAGCAACAATAGATTCCCCATCAGCAACAATAAACCTCACACAAAATCAGATCCCCACCAGTGACAATAGATCCCCCAGCAGCCAACATCAATAGACCCTCCAGAACACCCCACAACCCATGCTATTACATACATTCAGTGCTGGAGGTACTGGAACTGCGTTCCCCCGGGTTCCCGCTGAAAAAAAGCCCTGCTCATTTCACTGTCACGTACCACACTCAGACTCGAATCCAGCTGCATCCGTGATGCACCGATTCATCTTGGTGGGCCCCAATTGTTTTTTCGGCCTCATTTCAGTACATGCTCCGGAGTCCGGTTCGTTGTCAGTCGCAGTTTGTGGCTCACCGATTCGTGTCTCTGTCATGGCAAATCATTTCACTGTCACGCATCATGCTCCGATTCAAATCCAGTCGCGTTCCACGATGCACCGATTCGTTCCGGCGTGCCCCAGGTTTTTTTGGCCTCATTTCAGTACATGCTCCAGAGTCCGGTTCGTTGTCAGTCACAGTCGCGGCACGACCGATTCGTGCCTCTGTCATGGCAAACATTTCACTGTTACGTATCGCGCTCCAATTCGAATCCAGTCGCATCCATTATGCACCGATTCGTTCCGGTGTGCCCCAGTGGTTTTTGGCCTCATTTCAGTACATGTTCCAGAAGTCCGGTTTGTTGTCAGTCGCAGTTGCGGCACGACCGATTGGTGCCTCTGTCACGGAAAAACATTTTATTCATTTCACTGTCACGTACCACGCTCCAATTTGAATCCAGTGGCATCCGCCATGCATTGATTCGTCCCGTTGTGCCCCAGTTGGCGGGGCCTCATTCCGTGGCTCCATAGTTCGACACGTTGCTTGTCGCAGGTCCGGCACACCGATTCGCGCCTCTATCATGGCATAAACATTTCACTCATTTCATTTCATGCACCTGTCGCTTTGAGTCAAGCGAACCAGCAAAGTCGCCTAAACGCACTACAAAGTTACATAAATCAGTCACTTAAGTCACTTAGTCAGGTAGTCAAAACCTTCACCAGTTGTCATCTGTCATTTCTCCTCCAGGTCAGTCAAGTTCAGTAGGTCCAGCATCCTGCACCAGGTTGGACAGTATTTCCCCAGGTAAAAAAAAAAAAAAAAGAAAAAACCCCCAAAGTTCAGGAGCTGGGTACATATGCCTATTTAGGAAAAAGAAACAAACTTGACTTTCATGTCACCCTCAATAGGTTCCGGTCAACCAACTTTCGACCCCAAAGACAGGACATCGCATCTAGGGCAAAAGTCACCCAGAGCTATGTCTCAGGCCGGCAGTGAAGACCTCACAGCCCCTCTGTCACCTTCTCCGGTTTCAGAGAGCAGCAGTGTGCCCTCAGGGGATAGACCATCCTCAAACTGATGGTGGAACTGAGGCACAGGGGTGTGCCTTTCCCCGATACAGCCAGGAAGGCCGAGCTCTTCAGGCTCCTCTTCCCTCCACCAGCCACAGTCGGGCCCTGCGCCCAACAGGTGTCCATCCAGTCAATATCTGCCGCCATCTTTCAACTCCACACCATGGTGTCATCTTTGTCTACCACGGTCACTGATGTCCAAGCTAGAGTGGCACTCTTGGAGGCTTGCCCTAGCCACAACTATCCCTCGACCACAATTCAGATTCTGACACCCCTTCCTGCAGGTACCACAGGGAGCAGTCCCACTGTCTACCCAGCCCACTTGGTTCCAGCCAGCATTAGGAAGGACATCCTGCCATCCTGGACAACCTTGCCTCCCTTCTCATTTTGGTCCATGACCTGGCAGAGAACAAAGCTTACATCTGGGGAGACGTGTCAGTGGTCCTCAAGGCCAAAGATCCCAGGCTCAACCGCAAGTTGTCCATTCCAGAATTTGCATTGGCCTTCAGGATGCTGAGGGATGTCCTATGCTCAGCCTCTCCTAGCAGGAAGGAAGAGCTGGACTTGTACCTTCACACTGTGGTGGACCTGGGCTATAAATATGGAGGCTTTTCGTTTTACGATTACCATCATTCCTTCTCCGCCAAGGCAGCAGCCAGGCTTGCACAATTTCAGACAGGCACGGATTGGAGCCTCATGGACACTGAATTGTTCTGCCGTCACTTTGCCAGCTTGCGCTCACCACTGTGCGCTATCTGCCAGTCCTCCACCCACACCGCCTCCTGGTGCGCCAACGCGGCAGTCAGTCGTCCCTTTGAATTCCCATCCACCTCCGGTGCAGTTCAAGGCCCATCAGCCCCTGTACAGACGCCCCAGGTGGACAAGTTCGGACGCGCTGTTCGGAGGAACAGCTATCTGCAACAATTTCAACCATGGCTCGTGCAAATTCAGCCAATGTCGCCTGCTCCACATCTGCATCATATGCCATAGGGCACATCCGAGAAATTTATGCGAGGTCAAGCAGCAAAAAAAGTCATGACTAGGCTGAGTTAATGTCCTGTGACTGGGGCTCTACCTCACCTCACACCCCACCCCCTCCCTGGCCACCTTCCTTATCCAAGGATTCACAGCAGTGTTTCATACCGGCCTCATCTCTCTGCCCCACACAACCTATGAACGCAGGAACCTCCGCTCAGCGGCCACTGACAAGCAGGCCGTAGACCAGCTGTTACAGGCCGAACTGGAACAAGACTTCATCATAGGTCCCTTCATTCAGCCCCCTTTCAACACTTGGAGAGTTAGCCCTATTGGGCTTGTCAAGGACAAGTTCTCGAATAAAGTCCGTTTGGTGTATGACCTGTCTGCGCCTCATTCTTCCCACATTCCCAGCCTGAATTCCCTAATCCCCTCTGAGGAGTTCTCCCTGAAATACGCCTCCGTAGACATGGCAATTCAGGCCATTATCAAAGCATGCACAGACGCCTGGCTCTCCAAGGTTGGCATTTTGGACGCTTTCAAGCTCTTACCTATCCTCCCATCCCTCTGGTGCTGGCACGGTATTAAGTGGAAAGAGGGGTACTACTTTACTACTAGACTGACCTTTGGCTCGAAGAGTAGCCCCTGGCTCTTCGACACTTTTGCACAGACCCTCACCTGGATATTGTTGCATAAAGCTCAGTGTCAAGAAGTCATCCATTACCTGGATGACTTCTTTTTAATCGAACAGCCCAGCGTGCCCCCAGGAGACCTCGACAAATTGAGAGTCGTCTTTGGGAATCTCAATGTCCCCATTGTTGAACACAAGTTTGACAGACCAGCACAGTCCATCACCTCCCTCGGAGTCAACCTAGACATTTGCTCGATGCAGGCCAGCCTCCCCCCTGACAAACTGACCTGCATCAGGTCAGTCCTCCAAGATTTCACCCATACAAGGGGGTGTACCAAGAAGCAGCTTCAATCTCTGTTAGGAATGCTCATTTTCCCTATGCGGATTATTCCCCAGGATTGATCCTTTGTGGCACGCCTCCTGGTCTTTCTCTCACAAGCACAGGCCCCCAATCAGATCCTCAACTTGGACATCGCGGCAGTAGCGGACCTATCAATGTTGTTTCCTGTGCGCGATACCCACTCTCCCATCCCCTTTTCAGGGCATTTCTCAAAATCGTTTCTCTTCACAATGCTCAGTTCTAATCTTGGGTATGCCCCCTTATTTTGGTATACCGTCCATCAGACCAGGGCACACTTCAGATGCATTTCATGTTGTAAGTCTTATGTTAAGTCGAAATGTTGTTCATATCCGTATCGTCCATAGTGCTTCAACTATATATATATATATATATATATATATATATATATATATATATATATATATATATAATGTTTGGGGGTTCTAAGTAACATTCTAGCAAAAAAATACGGATTTTTAACTTGTAAGCAACAAGTGTCAGAAAAAGGTTTAGTCTTTAAGTGGTTAAACTGACCTCATTTACAGACCGATGTTCATCCCTGTGATCTCTAAAAGAACTAAATGTTAGTTTGTTTATAGTTACTTTTCAGTGCTGACAATGTTGTTAAAGGGAATGTAAAGGCAGAAGGTTTTTTTATCATAATGCATTCTATGCCCCCCCCCCCTCAGCCCCCCTAATACTTACTGAGGTCCCTCTCTGTCCAGTGATGTTCACGAGCGTCTCAGCCTTCCGAGACTCTCCCTCGTGATTGGCTAAGACACAGCAGCGGCGCCATTGGCTCCAGCTGCTGTCAATAAAAGTCAGCTAGACAATCAGGGGAGAGAGGGGGCCGGGTGGGGCTTGGTGTCTGAATGGACACAGCGAGCTGTGACTCAGCTCAGGTGCCCCCATAGCAAGCTGCATGCTGTGCTTCATTAAACAGGAGGGAGGGGCCAAATTCCCTGATCTTATAGGGAATGTCTTGAAATGTTAATTGTGTCTTACACAATACCCTAAAAGATCTATTTTTTGTCTTGTTTTGGATGTAAAAAAAAGAAAAGAACTCTTT
Source organism: Aquarana catesbeiana (assembly GCF_042186555.1). Taxonomy (NCBI): domain Eukaryota; kingdom Metazoa; phylum Chordata; class Amphibia; order Anura; family Ranidae; genus Aquarana; species Aquarana catesbeiana. The sequence continues at coordinate 925,526,591 of NC_133324.1, read as the reverse complement.
CTGTGCCTAGGCACTCCTGTTCTGTATAATAGCTGTATGTCTGCAGCGTGAGATCATCTATTGCACTGCTGTCTCTGACCAGATTTGGAGTGAGATTTGGTGATGTCCCTACTGTGGTACTCGCTGTTCTTGCTGGAGAGGAAGCTGTGCCTGAGGATCTGCACTGCAAGAATCTCCCTGCTTCATCTTCATCCATTCCGTAGATCTGGGTTATGGAATTCTGTGTGCTATATCTGCAGGTAACAGATTTGTTATACTGTACATTATGTCTCAGTATAACAAAAGAAAGTTCAAATTAAAGGGAAAGCCCCTCTTAGACAGTTGACACAAGGGTGTCCCCATTGGAGGATTTCCCCTCACCTCTTGTTCTGGTGAATTTTGGACTTCCCATCACTTTGTGTCCTAGTCACAATGGTCACCGAGACAAAACAGAGAGGAGTGAATCTACTCAGAGGGGACACAGACAGCAAAAAAACCTGACAGAGTCTCCAACACTTCCCGACCTATCCAAAGCTATTTTTAAAAAGCTTGGGCTAGAAGCAGACTCTAATAAATAGTCTCTTAGAATCTTCTCCTTTTCCAGGTATGATTCTACTTGTATGTCTGCACTTGTCCAGCTGGGACCGCTGTGGAAGCTGAAACTTACTGTAGTAGGCATTGCTGCTGCAGTGATTGTTGCTATTTTCCAGTTCCTGTTTGTCAGGGCTGGGTTCAGCCCTTCCTTCTCTGAGCTGGCCACTCAGCTTTCGGCTAATTGCCAGCTCCTATCTCTCCACAGTTACTCAGCTGTTGATGATATCCTGCTCGTCAGTCCTGTCCAGTCCAGGTGAAGATCATGACATCACCACCCTTCCTCGCAACTTCGCCCAATCAGAGAGTGCTTTGTGAAAAATGGAAGGCATCTTCTATATGGTGAGGTGAAGATCGTAACATCTCCACCCTTCCTTGCCAACTCGTCCAATCAGAGAACCCTTTGCGAAAAAAGGAAGGCATCCTCTGAATGGCAAGGCGAAGATTGTATCACCACCACCCTTCCTCTCGACCTCGTCAAATCAGAGAACGCTTTGTGAAAAATGGAAGGCATCTTCTATATGGTGAGGTGAAGATCGTAACATCTCCACCCTTCCTTGCCAACTCGTCCAATCAGAGAACCCTTTGCGAAAAAAGGAAGGCATCCTCTGAATGGCAAGGCGAAGATTGTATCACCACCACCCTTCCTCTCGACCTCGTCAAATCAGAAAACGCTTTGTGAAAAATGGAAGGCATCCTTTGATTGGCGCCCATGCTCTGGCTACTACAGTGATTCTCCACTTCCATTGGGATCAGCCAGATATGGAATATGCATCCAAAAACATAGCTGGAATTCAGCATTTTTATAAACCAATAGGAACTAATTCAGAAACATAGAGTAGATCTAAGCTGTACTCCTTGCAGAATTTGACCGATGTAACAAGTGTGTGCTTCAATTGACGGCATTGGATGGTGCCATGGAGATTCAAAATTAAAGTATTAAATGTAACCAACATGTATCTATTTCTTACATTCAAAAAAGGAAGATTAAGGTCTGGTGTGACCCCTCTGACACCTCCATCCCTAATAGTGCACAAAAAACAAGAAAAAAAGCCCTGGGACTTTAGATGAGGTGAGAGAGGTTTAGCCAATGTCCACAGTGAACACTGAGACAAAATCAATTTATTCATTTCAAAATGTTATGTAACTGAGCGGTAACAACAATGATTGTGAGTTACCAGGCATAATAGCCAATGTACACAACACAGATGAACGTAAATATACAAAGATTTATTACAAATGTTATACATCAATGAGCAACAATAAAACTTGAAAATTGCTGGGTCAGTAAGTACACATACAAAATAAGATAAAATGTACATACATGTGGACAGGGAAGTATGTAAACATAATGCAGACATCAATAATACCCAGCATGTACCGGCATAAAATAAGCATCAATAAAGCCCTATGCATTTCGCGAGACCCTGCTCGCTCTTCAGGGGCGGATGCATGAATGTTGTATCTGCAATGTAAGTAATAAGATCAATAAATGTATGTGGTTGGTAAATGGGGGCAGATGGAATGGTTAGCAAGAGAGGCCTGATGCAGAGACCTCATACTTACCGGAGTCTGAGATGAATCGCCAAACGCTGGATATCGAAATGGCAGCAGTGTAATGCATCCAGCTCGGGAGCTGAGGAGGCGGAACAAAACAAGGCCACAATAGGGGAACATCCGGAGGATCAGCACGGACTGGATAGGGGTATTTCTCACTGCGGTCTCCACTTAGCCCCTTAACATTGTGTCTGGAAAATGTCTGCAAGGATGCATATATATCAGAGGGCATCATAACTGCAAAATGAACTTATTGTATAGGGTTCTAAGCTTTAATTTACATATACATAAAGATGTAAGTGAGTGAATTAAGATTATAAGAGTGTCTTGGTATGAACAAGCTAACTGAGATATGGAATATAGTAAATGCATGAATGCATGGTTATAAAACTGGTATGGGCAGACCATACCAACCACATACATTTATTGATCTTATTACTTACATTGCAGATACAACATTCATGCATCCGCCCCTGAAGAGCGAGCAGGGTCTCGCGAAATGCATAGGGCTTTATTGATGCTTATTTTATGCTGGTACATGCTGGGTATTATTGATGTCTGCATTATGTTTACATACTTCCCTGTCCACATGTATGTACATTTTATCTTATTTTGTATGTGTACTTACTGACCCAGCAATTTTCAAGTTTTATTGTTGCTCATTGATGTATAACATTTGTAATAAATCTTTGTATATTTACGTTCATCTGTGTTGTGTACATTGGCTATTATGCCTGGTAACTCACAATCATTGTTGTTACCGCTCAGTTACATAACATTTTGAAATGAATAAATTGATTTTGTCTCAGTGTTCACTGTGGACATTGGCTAAACCTCTCTCACCTCATCTAAAGTCCCAGGGCTTTTTTCCTATTTCTTACATTAGTCAAATAAAGATAAAATTTCCAGGCCATGCATTGCCCCTTACTCGAGATCACATCATTATGTACTGGGTTGCCTTGAGGTTGGGACCCTGCATGGCCCCGAAGTGTTGGCCTTATCTGACCAATGTGAAGTTCCACAAACAGTTGTTGATGACATTTCATCCTTCCAATTTGCAAAATTTCAACAGCAAGGCCAAACACAACCCCTTTAGGATGAAGTCTCTAGTTGGCTTTGTGTGGAAATATTTGTGTCTCCAGTATCATTCCCTGGTTATCTGGACGATATTAATAACCTGCACTGTTATCACAGTTTACTATCGCACAGTGTAGGATTAGTCACCACTTTGAGAAGAACACAAATGTTGTTTGCATAGGGATCAATCATATTACATAGAGTCTCCAAGCTCCATAGTAACTCGTTGTGTTCCCACACTGTCAACGGTTGTGATTATCTACAGCTTTTAATTAAGACAACTATTTAATCACTTAATCTGTTTAATTATTAAACTGCAATAGCTTCCTGAATACAAAATGAAGTTCCCTCTTCCTGTGTGAAATTCTCATTGCTGGTATATTTGGGTATTTCATAGTGTTTCATAATTCTTAGCAGTCAAGTCTGAGTACATTATATTATGGTAATAATCCTTTATTGTCTAAAGCAGCTATTTTCCTCCACCGGGCTGTGGCCCACTGCTGGGCTGCAACCTCCTTTCCCCCTGGCCTCCAACCAGTTGTAAACCTCCTACAAGGCATCCCAGCTACCATAGTGCTCCCCAATCTCCCATAGTGGCCCAGATTGCCCCTATGCTCTCTGAAGGCCCCCAAACTCTTACAATGCTGCCCAGCTTCCTACAGTGCCATCCAGTGTTCCTCAGTGCACCACAGCCCACTGTAGAGTCCCCAGCCATCCAAAGTGCCCCCAACCTTTAACATTATCTAACAGCCTCCTCCAGAAACCTCATCCCCTACAGGGCAACCAAGCCTGTTGACGAGTACCCTAACCCACACCACAACCCACATCCACTGCACAGTGCCAACCAGCCCACTGTAAAGCCTCCAGCCTTCCAAAGTGTCCCACAGCCCCCTCCAGAAACCTCATCTGCTGCAGGGCCACTAAGGCTCTTGATGAGTAACCCAAACCACTCCAAAACCCTCATCTCCTGCACTGTGACACCCAGCCCCATTCAGAGCATTCCAGCATTTCAATACCTGTTTTGAATTTCCATTCTTTAATTGTGTGAGTTCAAACTTTATTTTCTTTCTTAGGGCATGGAAGGTTTTGGAAGAATTTACAGTGCCCTGGTCTCAAAAAGGTTGCAAAAAGGGGTGAGGTAAGAGTCAGGTTCGAATTTGAGTTCAGACCAAACACTGGCTGTTCGATGCTTGTCTGAATGCCGAATGTTTAGAGCAATTGGTGAGGATGAACATGACAGCTCCGGTTGTCAATGATTGCTAAGGAATCAGTCAGTGCTTGCACCCAACGTGTCCTTACCAACCACTCACTTCACTCGCCCCATTAATCCAAATGGGTGGAGATAGGAGGTGTTACATCATTGCCCAAATATGGCCATGGTCATATATGACAAATAGTACCACTGCTATTCCCACCCCTTCCCTTATATAGCTGATGACAGCTTGAGGGAGCTGTGATTTGGCTAGTGGTATGTTTGGTATGGTCCTATGCGCTGGATCATCTGTTTTATTTTTCAGCAGACATTGAGAAGCAGGCATAAGTTTTGACAATGGATTTACAATGAGGGACAATTTTTGGAGGATCTTAATTTTTTTAATAATTGATTTTGCAAACTTTGGGTGTCTTTATTTCTAGGTTGTGCATTTTTTGTGAATGAGCATATTCATGTAGTAGGAGGGCAGTATCTGGGGGCACCCATATTATTAAAGGAGGCTTCCAGGTTCCGATGAGCCCCCCACCTGCAGACGCCCACTACCACCAGCCAGGGTTGTAGGAAAGAGGCCCTTGTCCTCATCAACATGGGGACAAGATGTTTTTTGTCAGGTTATGTGGCCTGGTATGGGTCAGGCTGGTTTTGGGTTAGGGGCACAATTCATTGTAAATGTGTTTTGGTGCCATTCATTGTGAATAGTGTGATGTGGTGCCATTCATTGCATATGGTGTGTTGTGGCGCCATTAATTGTGAATGGTGAGTTGGGGCGCCATTCATTGTAAATGGTGTATTGGAGCGCCATTCATTGAGAATAGTGTGTTGTGGCGACATTCATTGTGAATAGGGATGAGCCGAACACCCCCCGGTTCGGTTCGCACCAGAACCTGCGAACGGACCGAAAGTTCGCACGAACATTAGAACCCCATTGACGTCTATGGGACTCGAACGTTCGAAATCAAAAGTGCTCATTTTAAAGGCTAATTTGCATGGTATTGTCCTAAAAAGGGTTTGGGGACCCGGGTCCTACCCCAGGGGACATGTATCAATGCAAAAAAAACTTTTAAAAACGGCCGTTTTTTCGGGAGCAGTGATTTTAATGATGCTTAAAGTAAAAAAATAAAAGTGAAATATTCATTTAAATATCGTACCTGGGGGGTGTCTATAGTATGCCTGTAAAGTGGCGTGTGTTTCCCGTATTTAGAACAGTCCCTGCACCAAATGTCATTTTTAAAGGGAAAAATCTCATTTAAAACTGCTTGCGGGTTTAATGTAATGTCGGGTCCTGGCAATATGGATGAAAATCAGTGAGACAAACGGCATGGGTACCCCCCAGTCCATTACCAGGCCCTTTGGGTCTTGTATGGATATTAAGGGTAACCCTGCACCCAAATTAAAATAAGGAAAGGTGTGGGGCCACCAGGCCCTATATACTCTGAACAGCAGTATACAGGCGGTGCAAACAAGACAGGGACTGTAGGTTTGTTGTTAAGTAGAATCTGTTTGTCATTTTGAACGAGTACATTTTTAACGTGTTTAACTCCAGCCAAAAAATCTTTTTTAAGCTTTTTGGAAAACATAGGGAAGGGTTATCACCCCTGTGACATTTGTTTTGCTGTCTTTCCTCCTCTTTAGAAGATTTCACCTCATTTTTTGTCCCAATGACAAATGTTTTTTGAGAATTTGGGGTTTTTTGTGGAACAAGGATTGGAAAGCATCAGTGGAAAGGAGAAATGTTTTTCCCATATTAACTCTTACAGGAGAGAATTTCCCTTCCTAGGGGTAGATTTCATCTCACTTCCTGTTGTCTCCTTCCGTTTGCAAGTAGGAGTCATTGTAAGTTAGATGTTTGAAAGTAGGGGCCTGCCCTATATACTCAGCAGAAATTTGGGCCTTAGGTGTTGTTGTGGCCACAACAACGTAAGCCCTCACAGGGCCCTGCTGTGAAATATTAGATCAAGAATTGTAATTACATGCACCTGTTGAACAGGGGCAGAAAAATTGGGCCTTTGGTGGTGGTGGTGGTGGTGGTGCTGGTGCCACAACACTGCAACCCCTCACAGACACTCTAGTTGGAACGCAGGAACGAGCCCTGCTGCAAAGTATTGCATCAAAAATTGTAATTACACGCCCCTGTTAAACAGGGGCAGAAAAATTGGGCCTTAGGCACTGGTGGTGGCGCCCAGAACTAAGAATGTTCTTACAAGCTATCAGCGTGATGATTGAGGAGGAAGAGGATAATTACTCAGGGATAGTCACTCAGCATCAGCATAGGCAGTCTTTGAAGTGATCTGAGATTTCAAAAAAAATGATTCGGTTACATCAGCATCAGGTGCTTGGTAGCTGGTGGTGATCCAAGACTGATTCATTTTTATGAAGGTCAGTCGATCGACCGAGTCGGTGGACAGACGCACCCTGTGATCGGTTACCACGCCTCCAGCAGCACTGAATGTGCGTTCCGAAAGAACGCTGGATGCAGGACAGGCCAGTAGCTCAATTGCATACTGTGCAAGCTCTGGCCAGTGATCCATCCTCAAGACCCAGTAACCCAGAGGATTTTCGGTGGGAAAGGTGTCCAAGTCTGATCTTGCCCCTAGGTATTCCTGCACCATGTAAAACAGACGATGGCGATGGTTGCTGGAACCGATCATACCTTGGGGCTGCGGACCAAAAAATTGTCTGAACGCATCAGTCAGATGGCCACCTTCTCCACCGCTCCTTCTTTGACTGACCGAAGCCTCAGCAACACGTTGTCCAGAAACAGGAGTTTGTAACCTCCCAGTCTCTGGGAACGCGTTGCACAGACCTTTCTGCAAGGCCTCCCGAAGATGTTTCATCCTCTGCTCCCTCTGCGATGGCAAGATAAGGTCCGCAACCTTACCCTTGTAACGTGGATCAAGGAGGGTTGCCAGCCAGTATTGGTCCTTCTCCTTGATACCACGAATACGAGGATCCTTATGCAGGCTTTGCAGGATCAGGGAGGCCATGCAGCGTAGGTTTGCTGAGGCATTCGGTCCAGAGTCCTCTGGGTCACTAAGGATGACATGGTCCGCAGCCACCTCCTCCCAGCCACGTACAAGTCCATGTGTTTCTTGGGACTGATCCCTTAAAGACTGCTGCTGATGCTGAGTGCCAGGCTCCACCTCCATACTGACACAATCTTCCTCCTCCTCCTCCTCCTCCTCCTCTTCCTGTGTGATCAGAGGGCACGCAGGAACACTGTCTGGATAAAGGGGGCCTTGAGAGCTAAGGAAGTCCTCCTCTTCCTGCCTCTGTTCTGCCTCAAGTGCCCTGTCCATTATTCCACGCAGCGTGTGCTCCAACAGGTGGACAAGGGGGACAGTGTCACTGATGCATGCACTGTCACTGCTCACCATCCTCGTGGCCTCCTCAAATGGTGACAGGACAGTGCATGCATCCCTGATCATGGCCCACTGGCGTGGGGAAAAAAAACCAAGCTCCCCTGACCCTGTCCTGGTGCCATAGTCGCACAGGTACTCATTGATGGCCCTCTGCTGCATGTGCAGCCACTGCAGCATGGCCAACGTTGAGTTCCACCTGGTGGGCATGTCACAGATTAGGCGGTTCTTGGGCAGGTTAAACTCCTTTTGGAGGTCCGTCAGCCGAGCACTGGCATTATATGACCGGCGGAAATGCACACAGACTTTCCTGGCCTGCCTCAGGACATCCTGTAAGCCCGGGTACCTGCCCAAGAACCGCTGCACCACCAAGTTAAGGACGTGAGCCAAACAGGGCACATGGGTCATTTGTCCCTGTCGGAGGGCAGAGAGGAGGTTGGTGCCATTGTCGCAAACCACCATTCCTGCCTTAAGTTGGCGTGGCGTCAACCACCTCTGAACCTGCCCCTGCAGAGCTGACAGAACCTCTGCCCCAGTGTGGCTCCTGTCCCCCAAGCACACCAGCTCAAGCACCGCATGGCATCTTTTGGCCTGCGTACTTGCGTAGCCCCTTGAACAGTTACGGAGCACCGCTGGTTCCGAGGACAAAGCACAGGAAGAGGCCATGGAGGAAGAAGAAGAGGAGGGGGTGGAGGAGAGAGGTGTGTCACAATCATTAGCATTTTGGAGGCGTGGTGGCGGAACAACCTCCAACACTACTGCACCTTGTCCTGCATCCTTCCCAGCTGCCAGCAGAGTCACCCAATGCGCCGTGAAACTTAGGTAACGTCCCTGTCCATGCCTGCTGAACCATGAGTCAGCGGTAATATGCACCTTACCGCTGACCGCCCTGTCCAGCGAGGCATGGACATTGCCTTCCACATGCCGGTAGAGAGCCGGAATCGCCTTTCGTGAGAAAAAGTAGCATTTGGGTACCTGCCACTGAGGAACCGCACATTCCACAAACTCACAGAAGGGGGCAGAGTCTACCAACTGAAAAAGCAGCAGTTGAACTGCTAGCAATTTTGCCAAGCTAGCATTCATGGATGGCTGGGAGCAAACTTCTTTCGGCGGTGCAGCAGCTGGGGCAGGGAAATTTGCCTGGTACAATCTGACGTCGGTGTACCAAAAGCAGATTGCCCACAAGTACTTGGCTATGACACACCTAATTCTACACCTTCATTCCTCTCAGTGCAGGTCTCAGAGAGGACTGAAGGTATAGTGGGGTTGGAAATCTCAGCTGATGAGGAGCAAGGAGAGGTCCTCTTTGTTCTTTGTTGTGGGTCTTTTAGATACGCTTGCCAACGAACTGCATGGCAGGTCAACATATGTCTGGTCAAGCATGTGGTACCCAAGCGGGAGATGTTTTGGCCACGCGAGATACGCTTGAGACATATGTTTAAATAGCAGCGGTGCTATCTGTGCACTCGTCTCAAAAAAGGCCCACACCAAAGAACTTTTTGAATAACGCGCAGAGACTGCAGCGCCCTGCACATGTGGAGCTTTGGGGCGTGATGCAGTCAATGTGCTGCCCTTAGGCTGGCCCCTGGAGGGCATCCTGCCTCGTTGGTGATGTGCCGCCTCCTCCTCCTCCTCCTCTCTCCTATCAGGCACCCACGTTGAGTCAGTGACCTCATCATCCCCTCCCTCCTCATCACTGGAGTATACCTGGCAGTATGCTGCAGCAGGGGGAGCATGACTGCCAGATTGCTGTCCTTCTTGGGCACCCCCTCTGTCCGTGCTCATGTTACTGCTCAGTAGCTCAGTATAATCATCAGAGCCTTCCAAACGCTGGGCATCCTCCTGGAGCATGTACCCAACACTGTGGTCAAACAGTTCGAGGGACTCCTCAGGAGGACATGGTGGGGCTAGGGAAGGAGTCACTGATGACATTGAGCCGAGGGAAGAGGCCGCTGCTTTGCCAGACAAAGTACCCTGGGTATGGGTGAGAGAGGATGAGGAGGATGAGGACGGCTTGGTCATCCACTCGACCAAGTCTTCCGCATGTTGCGGCTCAACACGGCCAGCTGCCGAAAAAAAGGCCAAGCGTGTCCCACGGCCACGTGCTGATGAGGATGCACCGTCTCCACGACCAGCACTAGACACAGAGCCTGCTTGCCCTCTCTTATTGGCTTGTGACTGTCTGCCTCTCCTTCTTGGCCTTCCAGACATACTAATGGCCTGTAGCTGCACTAAGCTGGGATATATATATATATATATATATATATATGTACTGATACTGCAGCTAGCAAAATCAACTGCCTGCCTGTAGTATGAGAACACCACCAACCTTCTACAGGTAGCTTTAGCTGAACACTGTGAGGTGGACGCACTCCACTAACTTGTAGGTTTAGCTGAACACTGTGAACAGGACGCACCCCACTAACTTGTAGCTTTAGCTGAACACTGTGAGCAGGACACACCCCACTAACTTGTAGGTTTAGCTGAACACTCTGAGCAGGACGCACCCCACTAACTTGTAGGTTTAGCTGAACACTGTGAGGTGGACGCACCACACTAACTTGTAGGTTTAGCTGAACACTGTGAGCAGGACGCACCCCACTAACTTGTAGGTTTAGCTGAACACTGTGAGCAGGACGCACTGCACTAACTGTAAATAGTCTAGCTGCCTGACTGTGGTACTAATAGGATCAAAAGAACACCAGTAATTTTCTTCAGGTAGCTGTATATACTGTAACAAGACAAGCCTGCCTGTCAGTAAGAAGATAACAGGAACGGATCTAGCTGAACACTGTGAGCAGGACGCACTGCACTAACTTGTAGGTTTAGCTGAACACTGTGAGGTGGACGCACCACACTAACTTGTAGGTTTAGCTGAACACTGTGAGCAGGACGCACTGCACTAACTGTAAATAGTCTAGCTGCCTGACTGTGGTACTAATAGGATAAAAAAAAAACAGTAATTTTCTTCAGGTAGCTGTATATACTGTAACAAGACAAGCCTGCCTGTCAGTAATAAGATAACAGGAATGGATCTAGCTGAACACTGTGAGCAGGACGCACCCCACTAACTTGTAGGTTTAGCTGAACACTGTGAGCAGGACGCACCCCACTAACTTGTAGGTTTAGCTGAACACTGTGAGGTGGATGCACCACACTAACTTGTAGGTTTAGCTGAACACTGTGAGCAGGACGCACCCCACTAACTTGTAGGTTTAGCTGAACACTGTGAGCAGGACGCACCCCACTAACTTGTAGGTTTAGCTGAACACTGTGAGCAGGACGCACTGCACTAACTTGTAGGTTTAGCTGAACACTGTGAGCAGGACGCACTGCACTAACTGTAAATAGTCTAGCTGCCTGACTGTGGTACTAATAGGATCAAAAAAACACCAGTAATTTTCTTCAGGTAGCTGTATATACTGTAACAAGACAAGCCTGCCTGTCAGTAAGAAGATAACAGGAATGGATCTAGCTGAACACTGTGAGCAGGACGTACCCCACTAACTTGTAGGTTTAGCTGAACACTGTGAGCAGGACGCACCCCACTAACTTGTAGGTTTAGCTGAACACTGTGAGGTGGATGCACCACACTAACTTGTAGGTTTAGCTGAACACTGTGAGCAGGACGCACCCCACTAACTTGTAGGTTTAGCTGAACACTGTGATCAGGACGCACCCCACTAACTTGTAGGTTTAGCTGAACACTGTGAGCAGGACGCACCCCACTAACTTGTAGGTTTAGCTGAACACTGTGAGCAGGACGCACCGCACTAACTTGTAGGTTTAGCTGAACACTGTGAGCAGGACGCACCCCACTAACTTGTAGGTTTAGCTGAACACTGTGAGCAGGACGCACCCCACTACTTGTAGTTTTAGCTGAACACTGTGAGCAGGACGCACTGCACTAACTGTAAATAGTCTAGCTGCCTGACTGTGGTACTAATAGGATCAAAAGAACACAAGCAATTTTCTTCAGGTAGCTGTATATACTGTAACAAGACAAGCCTGCCTGTCAGTAAGAAGATAGCAGGAACGGATCTAGCTGAACACTGTGAGCAGGACGCACTGCACTAAGTGTAAATAGTCTAGCTGCCTGACTGTGGTACTAATAGGATCAAAAGAACACCAGTAATTTTCTTCAGGTAGCTGTAAATACTGTAACAAGATAAGCCTGCCTGTCAGTAGGAAGATAACAAGAACGGATCTAGCTAAACTGAATACAGTGTATATATATATATGCAACACCTGGGATGCATATATATACACAATACACTGTAAGTGCAGCTAACTGACTGACTGTTCTGCCTAATCTATCTAACTCAAATCAAATGTCACTGTCTGTCTCTCTCTCAATGAACGCCGGAACACACACTACACAGGGCCGCCGTGCAGGCGGCCTTATATAGTGTGGGGCATGTACTAAATCCCCTGAGCCATAATTGGCCAAAGCCTCCTTGGCTTTGGCCAATTACGGCTCTCTGTTCAGGCGGCGCTGTGATTGGCCAAGCATGCGGGTCATAGTGCATGCTTGGCCAATCATCAGCCAGCAATGCACTGCGATGCCGCAGTGAATTATGGGTCGTGACGCGCCACACGAATTTAGCGCGAACGGCCCATATCGTTCGCAATTCGGCGAACGGGCGAACAGACGATGTTCGAGTCGAACATGGGTTCGACTCGAACACGAAGCTCATCCCTAATTGTGAATAGTGTGTTGTGGTGCTATTCATTGTGAATGGTGTTTTGGGGCACCATTCATTGTGAATAGTATGTTGAGGCACCATTAATTTTGAATGGTGTGTTGGGGCACAATTCATCGTGAATGGTGTTTTGGGGCATCATTCGTTGTGAATAGTGTGTGGTGCCATTCATTGCGAATGGTGTGTTGGGGTGCCATTCATTGTGAATGGTGTGTTGGGGCGCCATTCATTGTGAATGGTGTGTTGTGGTGCCATTCATTGTGAATGGTGTGTTGTGGTGCCATTCATTGTGAATGGTGTTTCGGGCGCTATTCATTGTGAATGGGGTGTTGTGGTGCCATTCATTGTGAATGGTGTGTTGGGGCACCATTTATTGTGAATAGGGTGTTGTGGTGCCAATCATTATGAACAGTATGTTGGTGCACCACTCTGTGTGAATGGTACCCAAATGCTCTATACCAGTGGTTCTCAACTCCTGTCCTCAGGTCCCACTAACAAGCCAGATTTTAGGTATTACCTTGGGGAGATGCAGACTAGAATACTGCAATCACGGAGCAGCAAATGATATCACCTGTGATGTATTTCAGTTATCTTGCAAACCTGGCCTGTTAGAGGGTCCTGAGGACAGGAGTTGAGAACCACGGCTCTATACAGTAGTGGCCTTGTGTAGTGGTGTTTACAACCACTTTAAGCAGATCAAGCAATTCTCATTATGCATTCTTTTGCAACAGTGTAAACAGTTTAAAACAGTAGAAAGTTCTCACTAAGAAAATGTACTTTGTGTGGGAACATTTATTGCTTATCAGGAAGTTCTATCCCTTCTCAGGAAGAAAATAGACCCAAGATGTGTACACAGTGTCAGCCTGCTATTCAGCTGCATAGAATACATTGAGTTGACTTATAGGTTATTTATATATCTACTCTGCTCAAGTGACCTGCATTCAACAGCTGCTAAGTAAACACCATAATCCTTCTCCATATTTACTTAGCAGCTGTTCAGCGAGGGTCACTTAATCAGAATAGCTATATACATACCATACACATTAATTCAATGTTATGTATGCAATCGATTACCGGGCTGACACTGTGTACACACTCTCCCTGAGAAGTGATATTACTTCCTGAGAAACAATAGACATTTTTTCACAATGTACATTTTCTTAGTGGGAAATTTGTTTTGCACATTATTTATTTCTGCATAATTCAGGGTAATGTTGGCCTCACACCTGTAGAATTACATTCGTTCGTTCAGACAAGTAAAAAAGAAATCACTCGTCCAACCATCTGATGGTGCCATTTTTGGCTTGATTCATTTTTGAATGACTTTTCGTTTGAGTACCATGTGAATGTCTTGATTTTTGTAGGATGAACTACTTCTTAATTAACTTTGACAAGTGCATACGCATAAGACTAATTACACATTTTTTTTGTCCAGAAGCAAATTCATAGATTAGAAATTCATTTATTCCCATTAGATTTGATAAAACATTTTTTACTCTTGTCCTTCAATTTTTTTGCTCGCTCTGGTCGCAACTGATTGTCGAATCGCCCCCATTAGCTCTTAGAAAATCAAAGTGTAGCACTACCCTTGCAGGAGCTGATGGTGAATGGTTCCCCTACTCACATGCAAGACACGTTTGCAGCTTTCATCTAGACACAAGAAATCAGTCCATGGTCTTGTTTTTGTTGTTTTATTGGGGAAAACAACTTGGATAGGGTATAGGGATTATGGAATGCCCAGCTTGACTTGAAGAACAACTGATGAGGACAACCTCCTTCCTATGTACAGAGAAAAAGATCCTAAACTCCTAGTCTGCTCTCCTTGCTAGAAACACCCAGTCTCTTGGATCAGTGGAAAAGTCCCTTACGGACCAGGAGCACTCAGCCCCTTTCACAAGTAGCACAAAATATTGAAAAGCTGCATGCAAGAGTATCTCCTCTCCTTTTGTAGAACTGCTCCCAGTTCCACCGTCTGCAGGAACTACCAGCCCTTCTGGATTGCACATCTACTAGCCCACCTGGGTGCTCTGAAGATCTCTCAGGACAAGGGATAAAGAGTTAAGCACAGTGCTGTCATTTGAAAGTGACTTTGACAAGGTCCAAATTGTAATGACTAGACAACTCGGTCAGATCATCTCTAAAACTGAGGGTCTTTTGGGATGTTCCCAATCTGCAGTGGTCAGGAGTCAGAACCTACCTAAAGTGTTTCAAGGAAGGAAAACTGGAGAACTGGTGAAAGGGTTAAGAGGGATGAAGCCTCATTGATGTACATGGGGAGTGAAGATTGCCCCGTGTAGTCTGATCCAATAGAAGAGCTACTAGAGCTCAAATTGCTGAAAAGGTTAATGCTGGTTCTAATAGAAAGGTGTCAGGACCCACAGTGCATCACAGTTTGTTGTTTCTGGGGCTGCATAGCTGCTGACCCATGTCCACAGCCAAAAGTGTCTATAATGGGCACGTGAGCATCAGAACTCACCTCGAAGCAATGTAAGAATGTGGTCTGGTCTCATGAATCACATTTCTTTTACATCATGTAGATGGCCGGGTGTTTGCGTCACATACCTGGCAGAAGATGGCACTAAGTTGGGGTATGGGAAGTCCGATCCGTGAATGCCCCACCTCGCAGCTTACAGAACTTAAAGGTTCTGCTACTGAAGGCTTGGTACCAGATACCACATTCTTACCTTCAAAGGTCTAGCGGTGTTCATGCCTCAACTGGTCAGGGTTGTTTTGGGGGCAGAAGGGGGACCTACTCAATATTAGGTTGGTGGTCATAATGTTATGGTTGGTGGTCATAATGTTATGGCTGATCAGTGTATGTAGATAGGGTCACTGATTCTAAATCATTTCTGGGAAGTATTTTATTGTAAAGTCAAATTATTTTCAGAGATAATATATTGAAATACGGTAGCTGAGAATGGGGAGCATTTTGACATCCAGACAGGTCATTATCCACTTCAATATTTATCAGGTAAGATAGAAAATCCAGCCACTCAGTGATTACGTCTGCCTGGGAATGTGGTGGTCATTAGATAACTAGCTTTAAAATAATTCTGCCATTAGAGAAATACATGGGCTTCATTACTGACATCCTTCTTAAAATGCTTGTTTTGCTAACCCCTTGGCCTCAAACCTTCTGTAATTTTGTAAATTCTGTATTATCCGGGTCAGCCTCTTTTTCCTGGGTTGAGATGCTTCGCTCGAAAATAACAAAATTAATGTCAGTCCCGTTAGCTGTGCAGTTCTTGACCATGCAGGGAAAAAGATGTATTACTCACCTTATCTCCTGCTCCAGCGATGATTTCTTTTTCCCAAACCACCGGCCTGTGAGTGGGCTTTGAGTGGACCCTCAGCATCATCACGTACAGTGCAGAACTAATAATTCTGTGCAGTGCTACCCCCATAAGGGCCACTGGATTTTTGGACCTTCACTCACCTGCACAGCCAGGCAACAGTAATTTTCCTGCAGTTGCACAGAATTCAAGAACCAGTCCAGGGTGTTTTGTTTTGTTTTTGGTTTATTGGACTTGGATAGCTATGGGAAGGTATGGGATGCCCAGAACTGTACCTTGAATGCAAACTGAGGACGTGGTACTGTCTCTGACTGCTAAAAGTCACTATGCTGTCCTCCCATGGGATTAATTGATCAGCTTAACCGGTAGCTAAAAAGGTTCCAAACACTGGATGCAGATGCTCTTTCTGTAGAAAATGCTAATGCACCAAGCTATATCTTAGATCCCCAAGCACGAGGTGTAGGGTGGCTTTACAGGCTTTAATTGGTACTAAGCTGTCCCTTGCTCATGAGCAAGCAGGGTCTTGCACCTGGTTGCTTCTTCTCTATCAGGCACTGGGGGGTAGTGGTTGAAGTTACTCATTCAGGCTCTTTGGAGAACCCTGAAGCTCAAGCGACTGCTGCACAGACAGACCTCCCGCTGAACAGGTCCCGATCTTGGCTTCCAGGATGGCTTCAGCTAAGCCTTGCTGAGGCTGGAAAGGGATGTGAGTAGGGTTGCCACCTTATCCCTTTAAACCCAAACACATATTAATTACACAGGTTCTGTGGCTGATTAAGGTGGTAATTAAACTCACTTGGTGCCTTATCTACATTTATTAGTCTCAGAACCTGTGTAATTCAAAGATGTTCAGGTTTAAAGGGATGAGGTGGCAACTCTAGATGTCTTCAGCTGCTTCTGATCCTTCTTTCCCTCTTGCTCTGTCTTCTGCCACATGGCAGAGCCCCCCAGCACAGGGGTCCCCTCCAGGCAATTGGACCCTGGACTCTGCTCCCCTGCTGCCAGGCTTCAGAATACTTAGGACCTCCCCACCTTCTGAGCCGTACCCACCCAGGGATTGGAGGAGACGAAATAAATATTCAGGCCTAATCTCTGTTCTCCACCCTCTAAGTTCTAGAACCCTTCAGCAGTTCCAGGAGCCAGGGGGAGGTAACAGAGACTCAGCCCTTGGAGCTCTGAACAGCACAACAACAATGAATCCTAGCTCCTCTCACTACAGAGGAGCTAAACTAAATGTCCCTACTCTGTACACCTGAGGGTGCTACATCTGCATGATGCATAAGGAGCTGCAGCACAAAGCACCTTAGTGAGAACTCAGCTGTAGATTTTGTCTTTCTCCTGGAGTTCAGCTTCAGCCCCACCAGTCATGCAAGTTCACATTATGCCACTTTGTGTCCTTTTTTGCCTACAAGAAAAGGATGACACAAAGTTTTGCTGTCTGTGAAGGTGGGACACCAAGTACCCATCTAATGTGCTTGGCTGTAAAGAGTAAGCAGGTCTAAAATATGCACCAGGACCTATCAATGTGTACCTTTTCTACTACAACCAAAACATTGAAGTGTATTTAAGGTCCTAACTTCTTTTTTTAGGATGCAGTGGTGAAGGATGAGAACCACTGTCAGGTTTTCTGTGTCCCCGGTGGGGAGAACTACCGTTCCTATTTGTCCTAGTGACTATTGTGACTAAAGTGAGGGACAAGCCAAAATTTTGAGTTGTCATTGTAGTAATGATCCCTTATGGGGCCTGTGGAATTTTTTTAGCCCT
The DNA here is from genome assembly GCF_042186555.1 of Aquarana catesbeiana. Classification (NCBI taxonomy): domain Eukaryota; kingdom Metazoa; phylum Chordata; class Amphibia; order Anura; family Ranidae; genus Aquarana; species Aquarana catesbeiana. The sequence goes on along the minus strand of NC_133324.1, from coordinate 925,509,058 downwards.
TCTAGCTTTACTGTTGGTGCATTGACTTGCTGCTGCCTTAAAATACTCACACACCAGCAACCAAATGACTGATGTCCACTTTTGCTGGCAAGTTTTATCAACTTGAAGTCCAGGAGATAGGGCAGTGGTTGTCAATTTATGAGCTAAAGGGGGCCTCAAATGCAGCCCCTGACATCTCCAAAGGGCCACACATAAAGTTGAATATATGTAACACTCGAGGGGGCTGTCAAAAACTGCAGACCTAATAAAAGAAATCAGGGCCAGAGAGTGTAGACAGGATACATTTTTGGCTGAGGATATGCCGCAGACGACAATACGAAACTGGCTACAGAAGGCTAGTAGAGATCAATGTTATTAGCCCCACTGCTCTGTCCTCACTTGCTGTCATTGACAACAGCAGGAGCCAATGGCTTTCTAATCAATATTCCCACTACAGACTGCTGAGGTCTGAGGATGGCACATCATATATCAAAGGGCTGCAGGTTGGGCACCAGGGGTTTAGAAGATACTCAAACAGCAACAAAACTGCAGCTCCCACGGGCCACTTGTCTGCCTTTAATGAATGAATGAGTGACTTGTATAGCACTACCTAAGCGGAAACTGAATCGCCTCAGGGTGCTTTTTGCCGCTGGTGTCCATCTGCGGTGTAGTGCGGTCCCTACCCCATGGGATCCCGACACGTTTACTAACACATACGCATACAACATACACATATTTGGCCAATTTTTCCACAGGATCTAATTAACCTACCAGCATGTCTTTGGAGTGTGGGAGGAAACCGGAGTAGCCGGAGGAAACCCACGCAGGCATAGGGAGAACATTTGAACCAGCGACCCTATTGCTGCTAGGTGAGAGTGCTAACCACTGCACCACTGTGCTGCCCCAGGCTAAAACCAACAATTCTTCAATACGTGCCTTTAAGCTATGACCAGCCGTTGTTCCCCACCATAAAACCATGACAATTCAGGGTCACCCAGGACCCCTTCCTCAGGCAGGTACTGTCACCACTACTGCTTGAGAAAGAGGTCCTTTGCAGATCAGAAACGTTGCTCTTTGATAGATATGGATTCAACCCAAAAATACTGCTTGGCGTTGCTACATATAGACTTTGACGGTGCCATCTATCGTTTCACTGTTGTACTCATGTGTAGCTCATGGACTATAGCTGTAAGAAGTGTTTCGAAATACACAGTATTCTTTAAAGTTGGATGCCCTGTGAACCCATGGCATCATGGACATGACTACTAAGAATATCTCATCCAGCCACCCAGAATTTGGAATTCTGCCAGTAACCAAGCCACGTTATTTCATGGAGCTCCGTTCTGCAGCATTCATGATCCACCCACTCACCGAAAGAAGAAGAGATGGAAGAGGACCCATGGTGTCACATTACCAGACCAACGATCCCTATAAATTATGGGGAAAGATGTTTAAAGTGGTTCTAAAGGTTCAAGGTTTTTTTTACCTTAATGCATCCTATGTATTTAGGTAAAAAGCTTTCTCCATGTGGCCCCCCCCCCCCTAAATACCTGAGCCTGATCTCCATCCAGCGATGTGCACAAGAGCAGTGTCTCTCTCGCTCCTCATTGAAAAGAGAGGCAGCAGTGGGAGCCATTGGCTCCTGCTGTTGTCAATGACAGCAAGTGAGGACAGAGCAGTGGGGCTTTCTTAATTGAGCACACAGAGCCAGCTCGGGAGTGAGCATGCACAAGCTGCCTGCTCTGGGGGGCACTTCGCATAGAGGAGGAGCCAGGAACACTGGTTGGGGACCACAGAAGAAGAGGTTTGGGGCTGCTCTGTGCAAAACCATTGCACAGAGCAGGTAAGTGTAATATGTTTGTTATTTGAACAAATATTGCCTTTAGAATCTCTTTAAGGTGGAATTGGGCTTTAATTAAATTATTTTATCCTTTAAAATATAACTAGTGTAATTATTTAAATATGACTTGGTGTCAGTGTCATGCAGTGACAAGTAAACCCCTATGTAATCTGCATATTTAGCTGTTTTCCTGAAGTTCAGCTTTATATGCATCAAAGAAACAATTGATTGGAGTGATCCATTAGATGAAAAAAGGGTAGGACACTCTTTTTATAAACTGCGATCATTATTCGCCAGCCATGGTTGTATTATGAGGCGCTGTGATGGATTTATTACGTGGTGCGCAGGTGCAGCCCTATAAAATATGTTGTTTTTGGCCGCCTGCGTTGATTCCACTTCTCTTTATTTCCGAACATCCTCTCATACTGGCTCACTGTTTCCCAGGATTCAGGCAGAGGCACAAAATCGATATTTCAAAAGGAAGGACTAAAGGTGACACGTAAGCATGAATCATCGGAATAATCGCTCGGCTGTGAAGGACAAATGAGAAATTATTGCAGTTCTTGAGAATCTCGACTATGTGTGCGTAAAAAAAATTGCTCCCTAGTTAAATGAAACCACTTCAGGCGTAAATACGGAAGATGCCATTGCTGGCCTTTGCTTCTGAAAATGTTATTTGCTTAGCTATCATGTTGATCTAATGGTTTGACCTGGAGCAAGTATGCAGCCAGTGAAGTCTTGACACACTTGATGTACACATATTCCACCAGTTTTGAGATTTTCAGAGCTCTGCCATACAGTGCAGTCAGCTTGGAGACCTGACTTTTCTCTAAATAAGTGTAGTGCCACCCCTGCAGGAGCCACTGGTTACTGGTTCCCCCTATGTCTGCACAGCCAGGCAACACATATTTCCAACTTGCACCCAGACACAAAAAAATCAGCCCATGGGCTTGTTTTTGTTATTTTATTGGGGATAGTGTATAGGAGTATATGGGATGTCCAACTTGACTTGAAGAACAACGGATGAGGGCAAACTTCCTTCTCTATGTACAAAATGAAGATCCTGGACTGTGCTCCCTCCAGAAAAAATGCAGTCTCCATCAATCAGTGGCAAGCAAAGTTCTTTACGAACCAGGAGCTCTCAGTCCCCTTTAGTGAAATAGCACAAAGTCCCAAGCTGTATGCAGAAGTATAGTGTCTTGTCAGTAGAACATCACACAGTCCTGATGCTTGTAGATTCTATCAGCCCTCCTGGCTGCATGACTACTAGCCCACCTGGCTGCTTCTGAAGAACGCCCCAGGACAAGATATTGGGATTTAGCACAACTCTGTCCCTGGAAAGTATGGTACGTTTGGCAGTCTCTCCCCTTGTATGCCCCTGGGTGTGCTGAGACACTCACACTATGCTTTGCCCCTCCTCTTCTTCTATTCCTCAGCTCCAGCCTGGAGACAGAGCCCCTAGACCTGGGGTTCCCCTCCTAGGCTACATGACAGCAACCTTAGCACTCTGTCTTCCACCCTTGTGACCCCCATGCTGGCCAGGCTCCACCATATTTAAGGGCTGACCCAGCCACCCTGCCAGGCCCTCTGCCTGGGGATTGGCCGGATTCCCTCTAGTATTCAGATCAAGACCTCCTGGCCTCCGCCCACTAACTTCCAGAAGCTTCTCCAAGTTTCTAGATCCAGGGGGAAGTACCAGAAACCCGCCCTGTAGAGCCATCCAGCCTGACCTGCAGAAACCCAACCTAATTTCATAATCACACACATAGGTTGGACTTGATGGACTTGTGTCTTTTTTCAACCTCACCTACTATGTAACTATGTATGTAATTAAAAACTCATACAACTATCATAAGTCAACAAAATAAATTTACCTACACTAGTTGCACTCCAGAGTGCACTACATAAGCAATGCAGCTTGGTCACCTTCCTACCCCTCTCCCTTAGAAACAGTAAATAAACAGATTCTGTGTTCCACGCAACATGAATAACAAATAATGCCACCTTACCCCAACAACTATATGTACTGTAAATAGCGTATGTCATACTATTCAAACAAGCAATTGTAAAACACTGGACAGAAATGATATGGAAACATTTTGTATTTTGTAGAAGTTTTATTATTATTTTTGCAGTATTATTCATAATAAAAATAAGAGTTACATATAGTTACATAGTAGGTGAGGTTGAAAAAAGACACAAGTTCATCAAGTCCAAGTCCATTGTAATTACTACATTTTAGCATCACTACTCATAGTTATTGTACTCTAAATGTGAAGGATTCTCATGTATGTTTCCTTCACTCATGACTCATCTGTCTAGCAGAGGCAATGTGTAGGGACATCTTCAGGGGCGTTGGTAGAATTTTAATATACTTAGGGCAACCTGTGCCAGTCCAAGGAGAGTAATAATGCAGTGCTCTAATGAGTAATGCCGCGTAAACTAGAGCGGACTTTTCGACCGGACCGGTCCGTCGGACTATCCGATGGACCTTCGGCGGACTTCCAACGGACTTTTCCAACGAACGGACTTGCCTACACACGTTCACACCAAAGTCTGACGGATTCGTAGGTGATGACGTATGACCGCACTAAAATAAGGAAGTTGATAGCCAGTAGCCAATAGCTGCCCTAGCATCAGTTTTCGTCCGTCGGACTAGCATACAGACGAGCAGACTTTTCGATAGGAACTGGGTCCGGCGGAGCTCCGACGTAAAGATTTGAAACCTATTCCAAATCTAAAGTCCGTCAGATTTTCGACTGAAAAAGTCCGCTGCAGGTCCGATGAAGCCCCCACATGGTCAAATTGTCCGCCGGACTTGGTCCGTCGGACCAGTCTGGTCGAAATGTCTGCTCGTGTGTACGTGGCATAAGGCTAAACTGTTGGAGGGGCACCCCCCAAAATCCCTCCCCTCAGCATGAATCTTCTCCTCTCCATCCCCGCTCCCAGCACAAATTACTCCGCGTCCCCAAATTTACCACTCCCAGCACCAGTCTTACCTCCCACCAACCCACTCTTCCAGCATAATTCAGATTCCCCCCAAAATACCTCCTCCCAGCACAAACTCTTATCCCCCCCCCCCCCATAACACAAAATCTCCTCCCCAACACCCCCCTCCCACCACCTGAAAGTCCCGCACCCAGCACAAATCCTCTCCCCCCCAAAAAAAATAAAAAAATCCCTCACAACACATATTTCCTACTCTCCTGGAAATACCTCCCCCAGTATAAATGATCACCCTCCATCCTCCTTCCAGCACAAATCCCCCATCTTTATTCCCTCTTCAAGCACAACCCCCCCCCCCCACCCCCCGAACGCACTTTCTTAGCACAAGCCATCACACCTCTAAAATCTCCTCCTCCTAAAATCTCCTCTACCCAATTCCCCCCCAGCACAAATCCTCCCCATGCCTCATCCCTCCTCCCAGTACAAAACTTTGTACCCCCCCTTCCCCAGGTCATTGTGTGCCCCTGCTTCAATTCCTCCCTCCTTGAACTTACAGACCTCATATACAGAGTGGCATGAGAGATGTTCCTCCTTCCAGGCTCCCCCTCATGTTGTCTCATGTGACACTTCAGAGCTGAGGAGGAGCCTAGGGAAGGATTACCTCTGCACACAAATGTATAATCCTGACAGGCAGCCAGCGAGGAGGTATGTTGGCTGCTACAGTGCCTGGAAACTCAGCTTTGAGTACTGAGGGCACCCAGAAAGAGATGTGGGGCACATACCCTCCGTGCCCATCACTGCCAACGTCACTGGACATCTTCCGTGAGATCAGATGTGTAACTGGTCTCCAGACTGGCTAGTCTTCTACATTCTGTGTTCAAAAGCCTTTGGACACCTGACCATCACACCTATATAAGTTTGTTGGTCAGCTCTTTCCAAAAGCATGGGTGGTAAAATAGAGATGCTTACCCCTTCTAACAGCCTCAACTCTTGTTGAAAGGTTTTCGACAAGTGTCTGTGGAAATTTATACCCATTCAGTCAAAAGAATGCTTTTGAGGTCAGGTACTGATGTTGGATAAAAAGACCTGGATCACAAATTAATTTCCAACTCATCCCAAAGGTATCCAGCAGGGTTGAGATCAGGGCATTGTGTAAGCCGGTCAAATTTGTCCACATCAAACTCATTACATGCATCAATTATACACCTGGTTTTGTATACCTTACTTCAATAATTTTGGGGGGTTTTCACATACTAGCCATTTAGTGTATTAATGGTGTTGATATGGAACTAAACTGCTGGCCATATTGCCACCCTTGAGGCTCTATGTCATTTTTCCACTCTTGTGGTTCTGGGCCATGTTGCCACCCTGGGGGCTCTAGGCCATGTTGCCAACCTGGCAATTCAAGGGCATGTTACCACCTTGGTAGCTCTAGGCCATGTTGCCACTCTTGTGACTGTAGACCATGTTGCCCCCTGGTAGCTTTAGGCCATGTGTCCACGCTTGTGGCTCAAGGCCTTGCTGCCACCCTTGCAGCGCTAAGCAAGGTTGCCACTCTTGCAGCTCTAGGCCATGTTGCCATTCTTGCCACCCTGGTAGCTCTAGGTGATTTTGCTGTAGACCATGTTGTCCCCCTGGTAGTTTTAGGCCACATTTCCACCCTTGAAGCCAGAGGCCAAATTGTCATCCTTGCGGCTCTAGGCCAAGTTGCCACTCTTGCGGCCCTAGGCCATGTTGCCACCCTTGAGGCTCTAGGCCATTTTGTCACCCTTTCATGTTTGGGCCATGTTGCCATCCTTGCGATTCTAGGCCATGTTGCCACCTGGTTGCTCTAGACCATGTTGCTACCCTTACAGCTCTAGGACATATTGCCTAATATTTACTGGCCCCTTTCATTCCTTTGGTACTAATCACTCACTGTGTTCATTTATAACCGAAGCATAGTAAACTGTATTTACCAAGCTTCAGTTTGTGAATAAACAGTGAGCTTCTGTACAGAGAGCTTCCTGTTTATTCATCTGCGCCAAAACTGAGGCTGCAGAGAAATGGCTGGCCTGGAAATAAGTGACAGGTGTCTGAGACCATAGGAGGGCATACCTGTTTACAGCTTCCCATTGAGGCTTACTACCAAAGCTTGGTTGACCTTTCTAGCAATAAAAGGTCCATATAATCCGGTAAGCGCCAATGTTAACTGAGATGGTGGGTGTCACTTAGGGAGCTCCCATTTATGTTGGTGTCAGAACTTTAAAGATAATTTTTGCTCATGAGGATCTTTTTCACTATTTTTCTTCATGTGGACTTTCTACCCTTTAATATTTTTATCACAATAATTACTTTAATTACTTCATCGTTGGACTAATGGTTATTGAATTGTTTATATCACATTTTCAAGCAGCGCGGCTTTTTTGGACATAATGGAGTATTCAGACAGAAATGTCAACTAAATAAAAAAAATGACTGAGGTACTGTGGGAAAAATGGTAAAACATATACACCAAGTCACGACCTGCCCTCTCCATCACCAATTTTGTAACTATTTGATTATTCCCTGTATTCTCTCCCTTAGAAACAGTAAATAAACAGATTCTGTTTTCCACGCAACATGGATAACAAATAATGCCACCTTACCCCAACAGTTATATGTACTGTAAATACTGTATGTCATACTATTCAAACAAGCAATTGTGAAACACTGGACAGAAATGATATGGAAACATTTTGTATTTTGTGGAAGTTTTATTATTATTTTTGCAGTATTATTCATAATAAAAATAAGAGTAAAATTAAATAATTATTGTAATTACTACATTTTATCATTACTATTCATAGTTATTGTACTCTAAATGTGAAGGATTCTCATGTATGTTTCCTTCACTCATGACTCATCTGTCTAGCAGAGGGAATGTGTAGGGACATCTTCAGGGGTGTTGGTAGAATTTTAAAATACTTAGGGCAACCTTTGGCACTCCAAGGAGAGTAATAATGCAGTGCTCTAATGAGTAAGGCTAAACTGTTGGAGGGGCACCCCCCAAAATCCCTCCCCTCAGCACAAATCTGCTCCTCTCCATCCCCCCTCCCAGCACAAATTACCCCGCTCCCCCAAAATTCCCACTTCCAGCACCAGTCCTACCTCCCACCAACCCACTCTTCCAGCACAATTCAGCTTCCCCCCAAAATACCTCCTCCCTCCCAGCACAAACTTTCATCCCCCCCCAATTACACAAATTCCCCTTCCCACATTCCTCCTCCCCAGCACAAATCCTCCCACATAAAAAAAACTGTCCCAACACAACGCCCCCACCACCTGAAAGTCCCGCCCCCAGCACAAATCCTCTCCCCCCAAAAAAAAATCCCTCCCAACACACATTTCCTACTCTCCTGGAAATAACTCCCCCAGTATAAATGATCACCCTACATCTTCCTTCCAGCACAAACCCCCCATCTTTATTCCCTCTTCAAGCACAAATCCCCCCCCCGAACCCACTTTCAAGCTATCTCACCTCTAAAATCTCCTCTTCCTAAAATCTCCTCTACCCAATTCCCCATCCCAACACAAATCCTTCCCCTGCCTCATCCCTAATCCCAGTAGAAAACGTTATACCCCCCTTCCCCAGGTCATTGTGTGCCCCTACTTCAATTCCTCCCTCCTTGAGCTTACAGACCTCACATACATGAGTGGCATGAGAAATGTTCCTGCTTCCAGGCTCCCCCTCATGTTGTGTCATGTGACACTTCAGAGCTGAGGAGGAGCCTAGGGAAGGATAACCTCGGCTCACAAATGTATAATCCTGACAGACAGCCAGCGAGGAGGTATGTTGGCTGCTACAGTGCCTGGAAACTCAGCTTTGAGTACTGAGGGCACCCAGAAAGAGATGCGGGGCACATACCCTCCGTGCCCATCACTGCCAACGTCACTGGACATTTTCCGTGAGATCAGATGTGTAACTGGTCTCCAGATTGGCTAGTCATCTACATTCTGTGATCAAATGCCTTTGGACATCTGACCATCACACCTATATAAGTTTGTTGGACAGCTCGTTCCAAAAGCATGGGTGGTAAAATAGAGATGCTTACCCCTTCTAACAGCCTCTACTCTTGTGGAAAGGTTTTCGACAAGTGTCTGTGGCAATTTATATCCATTCAATCAAAAGAATGCTTTTGAGGTCAGGTACTGATGTTGGATAAAAAGACCTGGATCACAAATGAATTTCCAACTCATCCCAAAGGTATCCAGCAGGGTTGAGATCAGGGTATTGTGTAGGCCGATCAAATTTGTCCACATCAAACTCATTACATGCATCAATTATAGACCTGGTTTTGTATACCTTACCTCAATAATTTCAAGGGTTTTTCACATACTGGCCATTTAGTGTAATAATGGTGTTGATATGGAACTAAACTGCTGGCCATATTGCCACTCTTGCGGCTCCATGTCATTCTTGCGGCTCTGTGCTAATTTTAAAGGCTTATATGTAAGTTATTATAAAAAAATGTTTGGGGACCCGGGGCCTGCCCCAGGGGACATGTATCAATGCAAAAAAAAGTTTTAAACACGGCCGTTTTTTCAGGAGCAGTGATTTTAATAATGCTTAATGTGAAACAATAAAGGTGAAATATTCCTTTAAATTTCGTACCTGGGGGGTGTCTGTAGTATGTAGGCCCTCAGTTATATAAGAACTGTCACAGAACAGAAGCGTCACACTGCTGGAGCCTCCCATTGAGGCGGATCGTCCGGAGGTCGAAGCGGGGAAGAAGCCGGAGGAAGAAGTCGGAGGAGAAGACCGGAGAAAGATGCTGGAGGAGAAGACCGGAGGAAGAAGCAGAGGAAGAAGCGGGGGAATAACAAGATGGAGGAAGAAGAAGAAAACCGAAGGAAGACCAGAAGAAGATGGAAGAAGAAGCGGGGAAAGAAGAAGACATTAATAAAGGAATTGTCAAAAACCGGCTATTGTCTTTAACATTTTTGACACTTTTTTGTGAAATGGTAGGGGTATATTTGTACCCCATTACCAATTCACATGGGGGGGCAGGATCTGGGGGTCCCCTTGTTAAAGGGGGCTTCCAGATTCCGATAAGCCCCCCGCCTGCAGACCCCCACAACCACCGGGCAAGAGTTGTGGGTAAGAGGCCCTGGTACGGTTCACGACTACTTTTAAATGACTTTCTTTTCCTTTAGAAATGTAATTTTGCCCTCGGACTGTTGTAAACACGGGAAACATGCGCCACATTACAGGCATACTATAGACACCACCTAGGTACGAAATTTAAAGGAATATTTCACTTTTATTGTTTCACTTTAAGCATTATTAAAATCACCGCTCCCGAAAAAACGGACGTTTTAAAACTTTTTTTTGCATTGATACATGTCCCCTGGGGCAGGACCCAGGTCCCCAAATACTTTTTATGACAATAACTTGCATATTAACTTTTAAAATTAGCACTTTTGATTTCTCCCATAGACTTTTAAAGGGTGTTCCGTGGCTTTCGAATTTGCCGCGAACACCCCAAATTGTTCGCTATTCGGCGAACGGGCGAACAGCCAATGTTCGAGTCGAACTCATGTTTGAGTCGAACTCATGTTCGACCCGAACATAAAGCCCATCCCTACCTAATATTTACTGGGCCCCTTCCATTCCTTAGGTACCAATCACTCACTGTGTTCATTTATAACTGTAGCATATTAAACTGTATTCACCAAGCTTCAGTTTGTGAAAAAACAGTGAGTTTCTGTACAGAGAGCTTCCTGTTGATTCATCTGCAGCAAAGCTGAGGCTGCAGAGAAAGGGGTGTGTCTTAAAAGTGAGATTTCAGGGGTCTGATAAGTCATCAAAACTACCCAGTGGGGCTGTTAAAAATGTGGGAAAAAAAAATTGTAAAACCAAATCGAAATCTAAGTTAAAACTTTTTTTTTACCTAATTGAACTCCCTGCATTAACCGTTTCCCGACCGGCGCACGTCGATCTATGTCGGCAGAATGGCACGGCTGGGCAAATGGGCGTACCCGTACGTCCCTTTAAATTTGCCGCCGTGCCATTACGTGCGCGCCGGCCAGGAGCTCCATTAATTGGGTCGCGGGTCCCGCGGACTCGATCGCCGCAGGGATACCCACGATGGCCTCACGGAGAGGAAGAACGGGGAGATGCTAATGTAAACATGCATATCCCCGTTCTGCCTAGTGACAGTGTCACTGATCAGAGATCAGTGACGTGTCACACGTAGCCACGCCCCCCCAGTTAGAAACACTCCCCAGGACATACTTAACCCCTACACTGCCCCCTAGTGGTTAACCCCTTCACTGTCAGTGTCATTTACACAGGAATCAGTGCATTTGTATAGCACTGATTGCTGTATAAATGACAAGGGTCCCAAAAATGTGTCAAAAATGTCCGATGTATCCGCCATAATGTCGCAGTCATGATAAAAATCGCTGATCGCCGCCATTACTAGTAGAAAAAAAAAATTATCAATAAAAATGCCATAAAACTATCCCCTATTTTGTAGACGCTATAACTTTTGCACAAACCAATCAATAAACGCTTATTGCGATTTTTTTTTACCAAAACTATGTAGAAGAATACGTATCGGCCTAAACTGAGGAAAAAAACAGGTTTTTTAAATATTTTTGGGGTATATTTATTATAGCAAAAAGTAAAAAGTGATGCTTTTTTCAATATTCTCACTATTTTTTTGTTTATAGCGCAAAAAATAAAAACTGCAGAGGTGATCAAATACCACCAAAAGAAAGCTCTATATGTGGGAAAAAAAAGGACGTCAATTTTGTTTGGGAGCCATGTCGCACGACCGCGCAATTGTCAGTTAAAACGACGCAGTGCCGAATCGCAAAAAGTGCTCTGGTCAGGAAGGGGGTCAATTCTTCTAGGGCTAAAGTGGTTAGAGTAAAAAATGTTTTAGCACTTGCTGCACTCCCCCCCCCCCCAAAAAAACACCTGAGTCCTGTATCGATCCAGCGCTGTGCCTGGCTGCATCTGGGGTCTCTTCTCTCTCCCTCACAGAGAGTTTGCTGAGGCAGCAGGAGCCATTGGGTGGGGCCAAGTTGCCTGTGGAGGTTAGGAGCCTTTCTGTGCAATACCATTGCACAGAGCAGGTACAGTATGTATAATGTGTATTCTAATTTCAAAAAATTGCCTTTACAACTGCTTTAGGGACTCGTTCAAAGGAGTTTTGCTCTCTGAAGAGCGATTTTATGTTTTTGTGCTACAAGGGGAAATATGAGGGGGAGGATTTGTGCTAGTAGGGGTGATTGGGGGAAGAACTTGTGCTGGGAGGGAGGGATTTGAAGTGGGGGAGAGGATTTGTGCTTAGAGGGGAAATTTGAAGGGTAAAGGATTTATGCTAGGAGGGGTGATTTTTTGGGGGGGATTTGTGCTGGGGAATTTGGGGAAAGAGAGTGATTGAGCTTGACTGGGGGGTGGGGGGGGGGTTGGATTATTTTGGTGGGCAAGATTTCAGCAGGGGGGCAGATTTGGACTGGGAGGAGGGGGAATTTAGATTAGTGCTCGATTTTATTTTATTTTTGGGGGGGGGGGGGTATTTTTGCTGTCAAATGCTCATACATCTTGTGGGGGGGGCTAGAGGGAGGCGCAGTTTGGTATGTTTGCCCTGAGCTCTGGATGAATTTGTTCTGGCACTGCAGTGTACGCGGCTCTGGGGCACTTGCATTGCAGTGCCATTCACTTGAAGGAGCCACGTTCGACAGGGGGTATAATTCCTGCTGCAGCCACAGCATGTGTAAACCAATAGCCACTGTCTCTGCAGCTAAAGGGGGTTGCGGTTCTGTGAGCAGCTCAACTATGAGGTTTTACCACCCCTCAATCTCATATGTGAACGAGTCCTAAGTGCTCATATTTTGGCCATGTGAATGAACCCTTTGTTCATGTGGTTGGAGCCGTCTGTTACTCTATGGGGATGCAGTGGCTGTACAAACACAGCTGCTGGTGGGCTCCTCACCTACCACACTATTCCCAAATAGTGGGAAACCATATCAAAAATAAGAAAGATCAAAAGGTATGATATTTAAAAACGGGACCTGCTGATCTATACTCTTACAATCCTCACATCTTTTGCAAATTATTGCACTTTTTTTTCAAACCCTACAACTGATTATATTAATTGCATATATATATGAGGTCCTTTTCCACAACAGATATTTGAGCTGCCTTCACACAGAGAAATATAGATAATTAGTAAGGTGTAATTAGAACATCCGGCGAAACTAAGCTGTTATTCTTTCACGTAAAATGAATCTCATTGCCATTTACTTTCTCTCTCCCACAATGCCAGGATCAGAAACTCTCGCCTTCTGCAATTTAATTAACACTTCGTTATGACACAGCCTGTTTTTCTTTGGGAATTACTGAATAAAAGAGGTGGTCTTTGAACCGTAAAGCATCATATGCCAGTACGCAGCATATATACCATCAAGGAGGTAATTATTTTTCTACTTACAGGTCTAATTAAACTAATGGATATCACTGTAGCTTAGCAAAACCAGGATGTGTAAACTGTAGGATTAATAAAGATATCTTACAAATTAGCCCATTAGGTGGTGGGAATAAAAGACACTCACTGATCAGAGCAGAGAACGTAGACTGGTGAAATGCAAAGTTTTGAAAGTATCACTTTACAGATACTTAATTTTCAATATATTTTATCCTTCCAGATTTCGATATTATTTTTTATCCTTTCGGATCTTGGTATTCTTTTACCTACAGTTTTCTTTGAATCACTTATCCTGTCTATGTAAATGTCCCAGTTGAACACCAGACATGAGATATCTCACCAGTGGGTTCCAGAAGTCACCAATCAGCTGGTGCCATCCAAGCCTACTAGAAGTGAGCAACAAGATGGTGCCATCCATGTCTTCTAGAAGTCAGCAACCAGATGGTGTCATCAAAGTCTCCTGGAAGTCACCAATCAGATGGTGCATCCAAATCTTCTAGAAGTCCCCAACCAGATGTTACCATCCAAGATGCCAAGAAGTCACCAACCAAATAGTGCCATCCAATTGTCCTAAAACTCACTAAGCAGATGGTGCCATCCAAGGCTCTTAAAAGTCACCAATCAGACATTGCTATACAGGTCTCCTAGAAGTCACCAACTAGATGGTGCCATCCAAGTCTCCTAGAAGTCACCAACCAGATAGTGCCATCCAAGTCTCCTAGAAATCACCAGCACGTCAACAGAATCTTAAAAAAAATAGCTCTCTATCAGGTAATGAGCAAAATTTTGTTTTTGTCTTGCCAACATTTCTGCAAATTTCTGTGATTTCAGGAAAATTTCTCAATTTAAATTAAATGCATTGGTGTCAGTGGGGAATGTGAAATGTGGGTTGTTTTCATGATGAAAGTAAAACAAATTCTAATGCCTGAACACATTTTTGCAACTTTGGCATGTGTTAGTAAAACTGTATGTAGCACCCTCTACCTTAGGTAGGTAGGTGCTAGAGTAGTGTTTTTGTTTTTGCTGCCAGTGCAGGTACATTTAGGCAGGCCTAGCTGTGAGCTAGGCCTGTTTGTTTTTGATCTGGGGGCAGGGGAGTGGTTTAGTGTAGCAGTAGGTGACTGACATGTGCCTCGGCTCTTGGGCGCCTCCTCTGTTTCCAGTGAGAAGGTTCTGGAAGAGAGGCAGGGCAGAGTGCTGGAGTGACATTTGGGAGCCCTGACAAATCCCCAACTAGGATTGGCAGGAGGCAGGCCTCCTATATATACCCATGGTCAGCCTGTTGTGGGAGGAGTTGTCAGCTGGAAGAACTGAATGATGTAGTGTTAGGCTGTCATGGTCTGGGAGAACCCCCTTTCTCGGGGGAGGGGTGAACTCTGGCCTGGAGCTCGGGAGCTGGGAGGGAGCTTGTCTGGAGAAGTGTTCCTAAAATGGATGTCTGACCAACAGGGTGATGTGTGGATGTTGAAACACGCAGCAACCACACAGGGGCACCGCTACATGTACATATCATTGCAACTTCTAAGCGTATCCAGGTGAATTATACCATGTTTTTATACCTTGAATTATACCTATCACTGTGATAGCCAATCACAGGCTATCAAAGCAATCAGCTGCCTGGGAACCAGTGCTTCTGGTTCTTAATCGTTGGTACAGGGAGTTAGTTCCACTTTAAGGCCTCATGCACACTAGGCATTAAAAATAATAGCTTTTAAGGGCATTTAACTTTTTTTTTTTTTTTCTGCCTCTAAGTGCTGTTCCGTGTTAGCCTATGTGTCCATGCACACATAGGCCTTCACAGGTATTTAGAAACTGAAAAAAAAAAAGAAAAAAAAGAGAGGTGTGTTTCAACGCAAAAAAAGGCTTGATGAGTCTAAATGTGTGTAAACACATCTCAACATCCCTAAGTGCTAGGCACATTTAGTGCTTAGACATTCGTTCATTCAAACGGCCTGGCCAGTGGAATGAATGAGCGAAAAGGAGGAAAAAAAAGTCCAGTGTACATGAAGCCCTACACTCCCCCCAATCCCAGGCAGAATTACTGGAATTTTTTGTCT
Source organism: Aquarana catesbeiana (assembly GCF_042186555.1). Lineage (NCBI taxonomy): Eukaryota > Metazoa > Chordata > Amphibia > Anura > Ranidae > Aquarana > Aquarana catesbeiana. The sequence goes on along the minus strand of NC_133324.1, from coordinate 925,493,777 downwards.
CAATTCTTTTTTTATTTTTCACATTGACATTGTGTCGACTTACGTGAGTATTTGATGCTTGCACAATAAACGCCAATATCCAGATTAATTTTTGTGACCTGGTGAATACATTTGGGAGAGAATATTTGTATTTGAATAGAGCGGGGTATTGAACTAAAATTCACAGAGATCCAATCAGTACATTTTTCTTCCAGCAGAGGTCCGAATCGCATGTTTGTCCAATGACTCAGGTCCTTCACATCACAGCCCCACTCCTCTTATATCACAATTAAGTTCTTACATCAGTGTCCTCTGTAGTGTTCTGTACCCTCTTTGAAACCCCCCTCCTACAGCCCTGTCCCCCACAACAGTGTCCTCTGCCCCTCTAACATCACCTCCCTTTATTCCTCTCAAATCACCCCCCCCCCCCCCACAACAGTGTCCTCTGCCCCTCTAACATCACCTCCCTTTATTCCTCTCAAATCACCCCCCCCCCCCCACAACAGTGTCCTCTGCCCCTCTAACATCACCTCCCTTTATTCCTCTCAAATCACCCCCCCCCCTCCCCCACAGCAGTGTCCTCTGCCCCTCTAACTTCACCTCCCTCCCACAGCAGTGCCCTTTGTCCCTCTCAAATCACCCCTCTCTCCCCCACAGCAGTGTTCTCTGCACCTCTCACATCACCCCCACAGTAGTGTCCCCTACCCAACCCCAGTAGTGTCCTCTGCCCCTTCATATCACTCCCCCCTTTACATTACCCTCACCGCAGCACTGCCCCCTTACACCCCCACACACCTACAGTAGGGCTCTCTGGCCCTTTACATCACCCCCACCACAGTAGGGCTCTCTGTCCCTTTACAACAGTCCCCACATTTGGACTCTCTGGCCTTTTATATCTCCTCCCCCCACACAGTAGAGATCTCTGTCCCTTTACTTCACCCCCCCAGTAGTCCTTTCTGCCCCCCTTTCACATCCCCCCACACACAGTAGTGTGCCCTGCCCCTTTACATCACACCCCTCCTCCCCTGTAGTCCTTTCTGTCCCCTGGGTCCAGATGGGACAGTGACAGTGATTTGGTCCAGATCTGGACCGCGGCCCACCATTTAGTGATGCCTGATATAGAAAATATACAGTAGCAAGAAAAAAGTATGTGAAACCCTTGGAATGAACTGTTATTTGGCAATAATTTTCCATAAAATGTCACAACAATTCGTGATGTCATCAGGCCGCTCCTGCTGATGTCAGGTTGATGAAATGCATTGGGTGGAGCTTTCTTACACCATCTATGTTACTTCCGGTTGTGCCTTTCCGGTCTGTGGAATACAGGAGCGTCCCGAACATATTGTAAAATGATGTCATATGCATCTACTGTGAAAGTGTTCCTACTAGATTTTAAATTACTGCAAATAAATTATAATACACTATTTGAGTATCCCTTTAGTCTGCTCCATGTTAAATGGGTTGGTCTCTGGAAGGCTGCCATCTAGACATCTATAAAGAGTAAGAGAAGACCTGGAAGAGAGATCCCTGAGCGCTTTTTTGACCCGTTTAGTATATAAGGGGTCATGGATCGATGGTGAGTGCAGTGTTCATAAGAAAGAGCACAGGGACACATACACTGACGTGGATATTGCACCCTGATTTTAGCCATAAGTACCAAAGCACTTTTGTTGGCACTTTTTAAGCACTTTTAGTGGACTTTTTTATGTTGTATATAATTATATGAATTTTCGTTATGCAATTGTAGCGGTGGGCTCACCACTTGCTTACTTAGCAATCCGCCAATCACTCTGCTGCCAGACCCCCCACTATCAATTTAGACAATGAACAGTCATTTGCGCAGTTCTGTTATGTTTTTTGCAGGATACAACTTGAGTGGAACAAGGGATGATATGAGATGCCCATAGCATTTGGTGTATTACAAGACAATACTGAACAGCCTTGGCTTGAAAATTGATGTACATATAGTATTCCCAGTCTCCTTCTTCTGCAAAACTACTGAAACACTATTTCTTCACTTCCAGTGTGACAAGCAGGAATCACTCTGAATAATTCCACCTTGCAGACTATAACGGTATTGTCTCAGTGATCAAAGGACCAGAGGCCTATACAGCCTCTCCTCGATGGATCAATAAATCAGACAGCCAGTCTTTTGGAATGTATTACCAATGTGCTAAGCAGACCAGAGGTACATGGTACCTCCCCCCGACAGCCTGACACATGGTAATAGGCAGGCTACTGTTCCCAGCCAGTCCTTTACTGTCAATGCTGCGTTCCCCAGCCACACCATTCTGCACTAGTCTTGATAACTTCTTCTCTCCTGTTCCGTCCCCGGTCACAGACCATTGATCTACACTCTTCCGCTTTACTGCTACTTCTCCCGTACTGATCTTCTTCAGCATACAAGTCCTGTGTTCCCCGGTCACAGCAGCTTGATACCTTTTCAGAGACGAAGATCTTTATTTAGGGCTCCCTCCTAGCAGTTCCTCCATCCCTACACTGTGCTCGGCGCATCCCCGCATAGGGACGCCGGGAACTGCAACTCAATACTCCATTCTGTCTTTTCCTGCACTTCAGAACTCCCCCTGGCAGCATGTGACCCCAGCTTATATAGGAGGCCTGCACCTCTGCCAACACCAAGTGGTAATTGGTCAGAGCTCCTCACATTAACTGCCTGCCACTAGGACTTCAGGTCCAAACCCTATTCCAGAACCATCTCTCTGGAAGCAGGGGAGGCATCTCTGAACCAGAGTACAGGTGACCACACCCACCACTGTACTGTACACTCCCAGTCCCAAAATCAAAACAGACAGGCCCAGCGCGCAGCATAAGCCTGCCTAAATTTACCTGTACTTCCTAAACTTAGCAAAAATCCTATTCTAGCACCTACCTTTAGGTAGAGGGTGCTACACCCTTTATCTGTCAAAAGATTTTATTGAGTATATGAATAAGTAGATAACGAATACATGAGTAAACATATTGTAGTACAGATAAGATGCTAAAATTATTAGTTAATAATAGAATATTACATAACATATAAATTGCAGTGCTACACACTTTGAATTATGAGGCAAGAAGGACTCTTTGTAATTGCACAATATGTATTGCATGTGATAGTATTAGGAGGGGGTGCATTGTAGCACCAGGTTTTGTATATTTGTACATTAATATTCATACTAGTACTAGATCGGTCTTGAATTATTTGCACATTGATCATTATATTTGCATTAGAGACAAAATGGAGGGAGGTGTATTATAGCGCTTCACCGACAGCCTGACACATGGTAATAGGCAGGCTACTGTTCCCAGCCAGTCCTTTACTGTCAATGCTGCGTTCCCCAGCCACACCATTCTGCACTAGTCTTGATAACTTCTTCTCTCCTGTTCCGTCCCCGGTCACAGACCGTTGATCTACACTCTTCCGCTTTACTGCTACTTCTCCCGTACTGATCTTCTTCAGCATACAAGTCCTGTGTTCCCCGGTCACAGCAGCTTGATACCTTTTCAGAGACGAAGATCTTTATTTAGGGCTCCCTCCTAGCAGTTCCTCCATCCCTACACTGCGCTCGGCGCATCCCCGCATAGGGACGCCGGGAACTGCAACTCAATACTCCATTCTGTCTTTTCCTGCACTTCAGAACTCCCCCTGGCAGCATGTGACCCCAGCTTATATAGGAGGCCTGCACCTCTGCCAACACCAAGTGGTAATTGGTCAGAGCTCCTCACATTAACTGCCTGCCACTAGGACTTCAGGTCCAAACCCTATTCCAGAACCATCTCTCTGGAAGCAGGGGAGGCATCTCTGAACCAGAGTACAGGTGACCACACCCACCACTGTACTGTACACTCCCAGTCCCAAAATCAAAACAGACAGGCCCAGCGCGCAGCATAAGCCTGCCTAAATTTACCTGTACTTCCTAAACTTAGCAAAAATCCTATTCTAGCACCTACCTTTAGGTAGAGGGTGCTACACACTTTATCTGTCAAAAGATTTTATTGAGTATATGAATAAGTAGATAACGAATACATGAGTAAACATATTGTAGTACAGATAAGATGCTAAAATTATTAGTTAATAATAGAATATTACATAACATATAAATTGCAGTGCTACACACTTTGAATTATGAGGCAAGAAGGACTCTTTGTAATTGCACAATATGTATTGCATGTGATAGTATTAGGAGGGGGTGCATTGTAGCACCAGGTTTTGTATATTTGTACATTAATATTCATACTAGTACTAGATCGGTCTTGAATTATTTGCACATTGATCATTATATTTGCATTAGAGACAAAATGGAGGGAGGTGTATTATAGCGCTTCACCGATATATGCGTTTTCTATTAAACTGAATTATATCTTTTTGATATAATTGGGGTGGAGGCAGCTATTTATTAAAACTTACCATAGCGCAGGATTTATTTATTTTTATATTTTACAATGTGCTTAAAGCTGATAACACACGAACAAATCTAATCTCTTGTGTCTTTATTGAACACACCCATTAAACATTCACCCATTTGCTATTCTCGGCGGGAGGTTTGCTTCCCTTCACTGTCCTTAAAGCCAAATATAATTTACCCGGGTGGATGTATTCCGGTACCTACAACTACACCACAGAGTCTACTATACCCCTCAGAGACTGCGCAGAGTTTACCCTCAGAGATCACAAGACTGCCCTAGATGCAGAACGGTGTGGGAACGTATATTGATATGTTCTGGAGCTGCCCGAGGATTGTTCGGTACTGGGAGGAGGTAGTAGAGCTTATCAACAGTCACCTCCAGCTGACTCTCCCGGTCTCTCCGGAATTGGCTCTGTTAGGAATCCAGAACGATGAGCAGAGGTCCCGCTGTACTAAACTATTGATGGGTTGTTGTATCCTTGATCTGTACTTTGCACCTGCCAAAATGTCCACTTGTACTATGTCCTTTGATTTAGTCCATACTTGTTCGATCTGTACCATGCCTTTTTTCTATTTGTTCCGTTTCAATAAAGGAACATTCTGTTTTGTAAAAAGAACATTCACAGTTCTGGGGGAAAAAGTATGTTAACCCATAAACTAATTACTTCAATGAAAGCTAACTGGAGTCAGTAGTTTGTACACCTGGAGTCTAATTAATGAAAGGAGTTTGGAGGTATGGTTTACAGCTCCTTTGTTTGATAAAAGACACTCATACATTTTAAGATTACTATTTATAAGAAGCATCAGCTGATGTGAACCATGCCTCACAAAAAGGAGTTCTCTGAAGACATACAATCAAGAGTAGTTGGGTACAATATTTTTATTGGAGGTTTCAAGGTTACATGTAAGCCAAATACAAAGAAGATAACAATGGAATTCTAAATAATTTATTGTGTAAGCATTACAATATATAATCATTGAAATTAGAGTATAAAAAAGAAATGTTATATGAGTGAAGAAGATGAATAATTTATATTTTAGAAACTTTTGTTGTTTGTTGAGTATAAGTAAAAGAATAAATAAATAAATAAACTTAATTAACATGTTTTTTTTTTTTTTTTTTAGGAGCACCATCAAATCTATCATAACCAAATGGAAAGAACATGGCACAACAGCAAACCTGCCAAGAGACGGCCGCACACCAAAACTCACGGACCGGGCAAGGAGGGCATTAATCAGAGAGGCAGCACAGAGACCCAAGGTAACCCTGGAGAAGCTGCAGAGTTCCACAGCAGAGACTGGAGTATCTGTACATAGGACGACAATAAGCCGTATGCTCCATAGAGTTGGGCTTTATGGCAGAGTGGCCAGAAGAAAGCCATTACTTTCAGCAAAAAACAAAATGGCGCGTTTTGAGCTTGCGAAAAGGCATGTGGGAGACTCCCTAACTGTATGGAGGAAGGTGCTCTGGTCTGATGAGACTAAAATTTAACTTTTTGGCCATCAAAGAAAACGCTATGTCTGGCGCAAACCCAACACATCACATCACCCAAAGAAACCATCCCCACAGTGAAACATGGTGGTGGCAGCATCATGCTGTAGGAATGTTTTTCAGCAGTTGGGACTGGGAAACTGGTCAGAGTTGAGGGAAAGATGGATGGTGCTAAATACAGGGATATTCTTGAGCAAAACCTGTACCACTCTGTGTGTGATTTGAGGCTAGGACGGAGGTTCACCTTCTAGCAGGACAATGACCCCAAACACACTGCTAAAGCAACACTTGAGTGGTTTTAAGGAGAAACATGTAAATGTGTTGGAATGGCCTAGTTAAAGCCCAGACCTCAATCCAATAAAAAATCTGTGGTCAGACTTAAAGATTGCTGTTCACAAGCGCAAAACATCCAACTTGAAGGAGCTGGAGCAGTTTTGCAAGGAGGAATGGGCAAAAATCCCAGAGGCAAGATGTGGCAAGCTCATAGAGCAGTGGTTCTCAACTCCAGTCCTCAGGACCCACCAACAGGCCAGATTTTAAGTATTACCTTGGGGAGATGCAGACTAGAATACTGCAATCACCGAGCAGGAAATTATATCACCTGTGATGTATTTCAGTTATCTTGCAAACCTGGGCTGTTAGTGGGTCCTGAGGACAGGAGTTGAGAACCACGGTCATAGAGACTTATCCAAAGCAATTTGGACCTGTGATAGCCGCAAAAGGTGGCTCTACAAAGTATTGACTTAAGGGGGATGAATAGTTATGCACATTGACTTTTTCTGTTAATTTGTCCTATTTGTTGTTTGCTTCACAATAAAAAAAAAAAAAAAACATCTTCAAAGTTGTGGGCATGTACTGTAAATTAAATAATGCAAATCCTCAAACAATCCATGTTAATTCCAGGTTGTGAGGCAACAAAACACGAAAAATGCCAAGGGGGTGAATACTTTTGCAAGGCACTGTATATATATATATATATAAATAAAAAATAAAAAAAATTAATTAATAAAAGCAGGAGGTGGGGATATAAAGCTCACTGGGTCTAAATATCGTTGACAAGGATATAAAAAGTGGACCAATAGGGAGAAATTAGGGGGAGAGCAAAGAATTATCAATTTGGAGTTCAGATGTATAATGCAACCATTGCATCCATATTTTCAAAAAGTGTGAGTGTCTATCGAGTAGAATGGAGGTTAATTTTTCATGAACCATGGCTCCCATAATTCTCTGCTTTACCTCCCTAAAGTTCAGGTATGGTTGTCTCCAGGTTTTAGCAATAGTTTGTGGGCAAAAAAAAAGAAAGAAATCAATCAAACGTTGATCTGCATAGGGCTGGAAAGGTATATAAAGCAATCACAGAGTGTTTAGGTATCCAGCAGTCACCAGTTTGTGTATAAATGGAGACAGTTTAGTACTGTGGTTACTCCTCCTAGATGTGGGCGCTGTGCCAAGATCACTCCCAAGGCATACCGCAGAATCCTAAATAAGGTAAAGAAGAACCCATGAGTAATCACTGGAACTGGCAAACATTGCTGTTCCTGAGTCTATCATATGTAAGTCTTTAAACAGGCAGGTTGTCAATGGCAGAACACCACAGAGGAAGCTACTACTTTGCAAAAGAAAACATTGCAGCTCACCTGAAGTTTGCCAAAGAGCACCTTGGCAAGCCGCCACAATATTGGGAAAATGTCCTGCCGACTGATGAAACAAAACTTGTTTGGGAAGAATGCTCAGCACTATGAATGGCACAAAAATGGCATAGCTTGCCAACATAAAAAAAAAAAAAATCATCCAAAATGGGAAGTATAGTGGAGGGAAAATCATGATTTCAGCTTGCTTCACTGCCTCAGGACCTGGACCACTTCCCATCATCAAGGGGAACATGAATTCCTGAGTTTGCCAAAATATCCTACAGGATCATATCACAATGGCGGTCCTCCAGCTGAAGCTCAATAGAAGTTGGGTTATTGCACAATGCAGTGACCCTAAGCATTGAAGTAAATCCTCCACAGACTGGTTTCAGAAAAAGAAAATGCGCCTTTTGGAGTGGCTCAGCCAGAGCCCAGACCTTAACCCCGTAGACAGACATCCTGTGGAATGACCTCAAGAGAGCCATTCACACCAGACATCCTACAAATGTGTCTGATCTGAAGTAGTTTTGTAAGGAGGAATGGTCAGAAATTCCAAATGTTGTGCAGGTGTAATCCAGAGCTACCAAAAGTGTTTTCTTGAAGTCTTTGCTGCCAAAGGAGGTTTGGCCAGCGGCTAACTCCAGGGGTTCACTTACTTTTTCCTCCAGCACTGTGAATGTTCAATGGATGTGTAGCACACTGATGTTTAGGCAGGGTTGCTCTTAAATTTATTTGCCAAGTTATAGTTGCCTTGGCCAATGGTCAGGTGGTCAATTGATTTCGCCCTAATTCTGGAATTGCTCCACTTCTCACTTCTGTTGCTAGATGGCCAGGTATCTGGTGACATTAGATAAGACAAGGGCATTGCAAGGACAGATTAGGAATGAATGGGGTGTCTCAGCCAATGGGCGGGGAATTTCTTGGGTCCCTTGGCCTGCCAGTAGAGAGCCTATTTATTTGGGTGGAGTCAGGTGATCGGGGTCTGTGTTTGCCGCCTGGATTGCTGTCTGGGTGGACGTGTGCTGTATTGCCCAGGGCTGCTAGGCCAGAAACTTAAGGCCTATCCCAGGGACATCTGCTAGGCTGTCTGAGGGTTTATCCAGAAGCAAGAAGCAGCATAGGGTTGGGACTGCGGGCTTGTAGTCCAACCAGAAGTAACGGTTCTGCCGGCCAGAGAACCTATCATGGTCGGGGGTAGAGGGGGAAGCTGTCGCCACTAAGGGTCCGTCCACCTTGTTATCGGGGACCAAGTACCAGAGCAGGATTCCCTCCGGCCAGGGACGGTGAAGAAGTGGGAAAACTTCAGCAAGTGCCAAACCAGGGACCCAGCCAGTGGAGGTGACGCTTTCAGAGCATTATTGTTTGCCAAGGTAGGGACCAAGCAGGCCAGTGGGGTGACGCTTGAGGAGTATCTGTGAGTGCCAAGCTAGGGACCCAGCAGGGACGCGGGGGTGACGTTTAAGGAAGATACTGAGTGAGAAGATTGGAAGGGGATCCAGTGGCAAGTGGATCAGGAAGTCTAGCGAAAGACTGGGAGCTCAGTGGAGTGAAGTTCTACCATAGGAGATTGTAGAACAAGTGAAAGCGTTTGTTGCAACCTTTGTTAGAAACTGTTACAAGCTTGTTGCCATAGGAGACAGCGTTCCTACTCATGCAGATGTGGTGTCTAGCTGGATACCTTTCCCTGCATGGCTGTCTGCCTATAGAAGTCTCGGAGTCTGCCAAATGACATTGCATCTACTGTACTTAAGGGTGTCCTGGCCCCAACCCTCTCTCCCTCAGTTCTGTTTAAGAGACAATAAATCTCTTTGCATTCAAGAAGTGTCTGGCACCCATTATTCCACCTTGCATTACACCCACCATGCCGTGTAACCCACTTTACACAGAAGGATGTCAGCTGTCCCTAACTCTGGAGGTCACCATTAGGCCTAACGAGGCCTGGGACTTTGCTACAGGTGTATTCAATAAAGACAGAAAAGATTAGAATTGATTGCTGTGCTATTAGCTTAAGCACGTGTGTTTGTCCATTGTCGTGATTTAGGCCCCTTTCAGACAACAATACGGATCAGGTCCGTCTGTCAGTTTTTTAGGTAGACCTGATCAGACGGTCCAGTTATGGACAGGCGGGGGTAAATGGACTTGAGGCCATTTACACCAGCCTACCTCCGATCTGGTGTGCTAAAAACAAACGGAAGGGGATCTGTTCTCGTCCATGTGGCTGTATCCCATCGGAGGTAGTTGGGTGTAATTGGACAGTGGAGTTCCATAGAGCAGAGCGGGCTCTGTCCATGTCCGCTCTGCATAACTGAGCAGACATGGACCTGTCATCTGCCCCATGTGAAAGGGGCCTTAGATGAGGACCAGATCACATTTTTATAACAAATTACTGCAGAAAGCCAGTAAATTCCATTTATATATACATGCACACACTGTATATTTATTCATGTATTTTTTTTCTCTCTTTTTACACTTTCTTTTCGGTGTAGAATCAGAGCCCCCATGCAGCTGTTCAGCAGCAGATCTCTTCTAATAGTGATGTACTCCTGGCTACGATCAGCTAGCAATAGATTATATTCTACTGCTGCCGGGAAAGGCTGGACAAAGATTAACAACTCTGGCAAAGCACAGGAAGTGTATGACATCATTACAATTCAGATGTCAACAGCCAATGTCCCTGTAAAATTTAAAACCGGCACCTGGGTCTCAAGTGTTGAAGATTACTTTCACACTGAGGCGTTTTTCAGGCACTAAAGGGCTACAAATAGCGCCTGTAAAGCACCTGAAATATGCCTCCCCTGCAGCCCCAGTGTGAAAGCCAGAGTGCTTTCACACTGGGGCGGTGCGCTACCAGGATGTTAGAAAAAGTTCTGCAAGCAGCATCTTTCAGGCGGTGGAGGAGCGGTGTATACACCACTCCTCCACCGCCCCTGCCATTGAAATGCTTCGGCAGATTTGCTTTGCGGGTGCTATTAACCCTCTCCTCGGCCGCTAGCTGGGTTAGGAGCGCCCCGCTAGCTGCCTAAAAGCGTCGATATTACAGCAGGAAAGCGCTGCTAAAATTAACAGTGCTTTACCGATGACGCCCCCGCCCCAGTGTGAAAGTAGCCTAAGTGAAGCTGAGTGTTTCCGTCAATGTCAGGCTCAGAGACCAGTAGCTATAGCAGTAGAGAGGCACCCACCTACCAGCAGGATAAGTACACAAGCAGGTCACCATGGCAGATGACACAGGCTCACCCAAGGCGGGAGGTCTAGGCACTAGCTGGTCTTCACCAGAGCTCCTTATGGAGATGGGCTTCGCTGAGTGCTAGCACTAGGTCACGGTCAGGATCGCCCCTCCAGGAGGTAAGCAAGCCAGGGTTGGCGCTAGCGCTTAGGCCGCAGCCATGGCCGCTGGTTTCCCCACTCTATAATTGTGAAGACAAAAGGGGAAAAAGAGAAGTGCCTCTAAGTTTAGACTGTAACATAGTTTAATCACCTCCCCTCTCATTGTGGGACAATGTCATATGACATCTCCCCAGTCTCACCGCTCTCGGAGTTCCCTGGGACACGGAGCGACCCCGATCTCGGTAAAGAGCCGATGAAGTGGCTCTTTGCCCATGTGATCGGCTGTGTCCAATCACAGCTGATCACATGTAAATATGGAAGTGCCGGTATTCGGCTCTCCTCGCCTCACACTGACACTGACAGCGTGTGAGGAGAGGAGAGCCAATCAGTGGCATCTCCTTGCAGGGGAGACCTGTACAGGTAATCAGGGTACTGATGATCAGTGCAGCCCCAACAGTGCCCAGGAGTGATGTCAGTCAGTGACCATCTGTGATGCCAATCTGTGCCCATCAGTGATTCCAGTCAGTGCTGTCTTTCAGTGCCCATCAGTGCCACCTATTAGTGCCCATCGGTATAGCATATTAGTGCCTCCTCATCAGTGCCCTTTAGTGCTGTCTCATCAGTGCCCATAAGTGCCGTCTCATCAATGCCCATCAGTGCAGCCTATCAGTGTCCATCAGTGCCGCCTCATCAGTGCACATCATTGAAGGAGAAAAATTAAGAAAAACGTATTTTTTCAAAATGTTCGTCTTTTTTCATTTTTTTTTTTATATTTGGAGGAGTTCATATACAGCGCTGGCTAAGACTGGCTGTCATCAGAGCTGGGCCGAACAGGCCCCTGTTCGGTTCGCACCAGAACTTTCGAATACCGCAAAAGTTAGGACCTGAATAACGAACCCCAGTAAAGTCAATGGGACCCAAACATCAAAAATAGAAAGTGTCCATTTTGAAGGCTTATATGCAAGTAATTGGACATACAATGGTTATAGGGGTCCGGGTCCTGCTCTGGGGGATATGTATCTGGAGGGGGTAGAGCTCACAGGTCTGGCATCATCACCACCAGCTGTATGGAGACGTGAGCTTGCATTCAGATGCTGGGCATGTGGGTGGCAGGGACTGTATTTTTTTTTCCGCTGCAGCAGATGGGGCAGAGAAATTTGCCGGCTACAGTCTACAGCTGGTGGTGTGCTGCTCGCAGATGTGCTGCTAGGACTTGGGACACCCTATGCTATACCATCATCCTTGTCAGTGGAGGCTGCTGAGAGGTAATGACTCGGTATTGCAGGTGCAGACTAAAGTGATTAAGGAGGAGTAGGAGGGACAGATTTGTGACCCTTTTGTGTGGCTTTTAGGTGCTCTTGTCAACGGGATGAGTGGTTGGACGTTAAATGCTTTGTTAAGCATGTGGTACCCAAATGGTTGGTGTTTTTGCCACATTTGATGTGCCTGAGACACAGTTTGCAGATCGCAACAGTGCGATCTGCTGCAGATGTGCTGAAAAAGGCCCAGACAGCTGAGTTGTGGGGAGTGGGCCAGGAGATAACAGCTGCAGAATGTGATGGAATAGGGTGGCTGCTCTCTACTCTTTCTTGATGTCTGCCTCCTTGGGGTTGTGCCGCCTCACCTTCAGTTTCCTCCTCTGCTCTATGTGGCACCCAAGTCACATCAGTGACCTCATCATTATCATCATCTTCATCATTATCATCATCATCATCTCCATCTCCTCCATCTTCATCATTACCACTGGAGACAACTTGGCAATACGCTGCAGCTTGGGGAACATGAATGCCAATTTGTTTACCAGTGTTCCTCCCTCTCTCTAGGCTCATGTCCTGTCATCCTCAACCTCAGAACCAACATCCGAATGCAGTAATGGCCGGGCATCATCAAGGAGCAAGTGACTGACGCTGTGGTCAAATAACTCAGCTGACTCCTCAATGGCTGATGTTGGGGCTATGGCAGGAATAAATGTGGACAAGTAGGTAGGTTTATCCACTCTGGCAACTGCAGGGGACTGCACACTTGTCTCTGCTTGCGTGACAGAGGAGGAGGAGGATGAGGAAGGTTTGGTAAGCCAGTCCACCACCTCCTCTGCATGCTGTTGCTGGATAGCAGGGGCAAACTCACTAAACAGAGGAAATGAAACCCTGCCTGAAAGAACTGACCACCACGTCCACCTTTGCCTGTGGACACATTTCTTGCTGGCCCCCTTACAGTGCCAAGGGAACGTCTGCCTCTTCTTGTTGTCCTCCCAGACATTATTTGGAGGGAGGGGGCGGTGCTTATAATGCATTGTGGTCAGTTCAGGGGGCCGAACAAATGGTCGAACAACCCGTTTGTTCGGCTGTTTGCCGAATGACCGAACAACAAAAGTTTGGCCCGAACTTATGCTCGGGCCGAACTGTTCGTCCATCCCTACTCTTTAGGGGGTTTGTGCCTGGAGGACCCTTGGCGTGGTCTTGTTTCGGATTCAAGTCCATGTCTCCCCAAAACACACAGACTCTGGGAACTGGAGGACCCAGATACATTATTGGGGTCTCTATGCCCAAACCAGCAATGACTGCTTTAGACTGTGAGACTCAGAGTAGACATTAATATGATCAGCTCAAACCAACCTGATGCTGGGGGTCTCCTGATATAATCTGTTTAAGGTGTTAAGTGTCTTTATCCCATTGTGTGCCTCCTAGGTGTACATTCCCATTGTTAATTGAGTCACCTATTGTTTGTGTCTGATCATCTCTTGGAAATGAGATCAATATTGTGACTATTGTACCTTGTTAGGGAACTATTGTGGGATGTTATGTGTTTATGTTGATTAGCTTACGGGTTAATTAGATCACTGTCACTGCTATTAGTTGCTAGATTTGTATTAGCATAATGTTTATCTTCATGTTGGCTGTTCCTTAGGTACTGGTCCTTCCTGGAGCATTTATTGTAGTGGCACAAAGTGGGAGTGAGGAATTTGCTGGAAGATTTGGTCATGTTCCTTTGAGAAGTGGATGTTTACTCTCTGCTTGGTGGTCACTTTGTTGGCCAAAAGTTTTGGCGAGCGCCAGTGGCGGCTGGTGCTCAATTTTCTTGGGGGTGGGGGGCAGCCCGCGCAGTGCTCTACGCCCCAAGCCAACCCTTTTCTAAGCCAATTAGAGCCTCAGGCTCTAATCACGTACTTAAAATAAAAATTGGAATCCATGCATCCTGCGCCCTGCATGTAGATTAGGTGCCAGGCCCATGGATTAGGGGGGCGGCGCCATTGTGCCCTGCATGAGCGGCCACCCCTGATGGACGCATACATATTTTTTACACTTTTGGTTAAGCACAGTATACTGAAGATATTGGCACCATAATTTCTAAAGGAGCACGGTGTTTGGCTGTTTCTTTATATACAGTGGGGACGGAAAGTATTCAGACCCCGTTAAATTTTTAACTTTGTTATATTGCAGCCATTTGCTAAAATCATTTAAATTCATTTTTTTTCTTCTCTAATGTACACACAGCACCCCATATTGATAGAAAAACAGAATTGTTGACATTTTTGCAGATTTATTAAAAATAAAAAACTGAAATATCACATGGTCCTAAGTATTCAGACCCTTTGCTGTGACACTCATATATTTACCTAAGGTGCTGTCCATTTCTTCTGATCATCCTTGAGATGGTTCTACACCTTCATTTGAGTCCAGCTGTGTTTGATTATACTGATTGGACTTGATTAGGAAAGCCACACACCTTTCTATATAAGACCTTACAGCTCACAGTGCCTGTCAGAGCAAATGGGAATCATGAGGTCAAAGGAACTGCCTGAAGAGCTCAGAGACAGAATTGTGGCAAGGCACAGATCTGGCCAAGGTTACAAAAAAATTCTGCTGCGCTTAAGGTTCCTAAGAGCACAGTGGCCTCCATATTCCTTAAATGGAAGTCATTTGGGATGACCAGAACCCTTCCTATAGCTGGCCATCCGGCCAAAAGGAGCTATCGGGGGAGAAGAGCCTTGGTAAGAGAGGTAAAGAAGAACCCAAAGATCACTGTGGCTGAGCTCCTGAGATGCAGTCGGGAGATGGGAGAAAGTTGTAGAAAGTCAACCATCATTGCAGCCCTCCACCAGTCGTGGCTTTATGGCAGAGTGGCCCGACGGAAGCCTCTCCTCAGTGCAAGACACATGAAAGCCCGCATGGAGTTTGCTAAAAAACACCCGAAGGACTCCAAGATGTTGAGAAATAAGATTCTTTGGTCTGATGAGACCAAGATAGAACTTTTTGGCCTTAATTCTAAGTGGTATGTGTGGAGAAAACCAGGCACTGCTCATCACCTGTCCAGGACAGTCCCAACAGTGAAGCATGGTGGTGGCAGCATCATGCTGTGGAGGTGTTTTTCAGCTGCAGGGACAGGATGACTGGTTGCAATCGAGGGAAAGATGAATGCGGCCAAGTACAGGGATATCCTGGACGAAAACCTTCTCCAGAGTGCTCAGGACCTCAGACTGGGCCGAAGGTTTACCTTCCAACAAGACAATGACCCTAAGCACACAACCAAAATAACGAAGGTGTGGCTTCACAACAACTCCGTGATTGTTCTTGAATGGCCCAGCCAGAGACCTGACTTAAACCCAATTGAGCATCTCTGGAGAGACCTAAAAATTGCTGTCTACCAACGTTTACCATCCGACCTGACAGAACTGGAGAGGATCTGCAAGGAGGAATGGCAGAGGATCCCCAAATTCAGGTGTGAAAAACTTGTTGCATCTTTCCCCAAAAAGACTCATGGCTGTATTAGATCAAAAGGGGCTTCTACTAAATACTGAGCAAAGGGTCTGAATACTTAGGACCATGTGATATTTCAGTTTTTCTTTTTTAATAAATCTGCAAAAATGTCAACAATTCTGTGTTTTTCTGTCAATATGGGGTGCTGTGTGTACATTAATGAGGAAAAAAAATGAACTTAAATGATTTTAGCAAATGGCTGCAATATACCAAGAATGAAAAATTTAGGGGGGTCTGAATACTTTCCGTCCCCACTGTATGTCCAGGTTATGATACAAAAAAATTATGAGTGCCATCATACTTCCCTGGCTAAAACTTTTATAACTGACCACTAAATTGATCTAAACCCAATCACAAAAATGTGTCAACATGTTAGTTCAATTCCAAAAGCAGTTTTTTTTTTCATGGCTTTCATTAAAGCCAAACTCCAAGCAAACTGCTAAATACACTGAAAAAGGAGATGTTTTAAAAGATTTGTACTTCTGTCCATCTAACCCTGATATATACAGTGTCATTAATTGTTAATGGCACCCCATTGTATCTGCAAATACGTGCATTTCTGGTGCTGCGGCAACATGCAACGCGGCACATTTTTGGGAAAGTGTCAAGGACTTCTTTTCCGCATTTCTCACACACGGGGCAGTCCATTCAAATAAATGGGATGCCCTACACGCAAGACGTGGAAAGGCACCCACACTTGGTCGCACCTTCCCAAGTCATTAGGGAATGTGTAAATAAATAGAGAAACACTCTCCAGAGATTGCAAAGAGTTAAAATGATTTTTGCACATCTGTGTTTCGCTCACCGGTGACTATTTTTACACAGTTAGAGAACACTCAGCATCTGCCAGTCATATTCTGATGGCCTCATTGCAAGCAATGACATATTGTAGCACAATTGGAGATTGGGGAGGAAGGAGGGGGGGGAACAAAACGAGACTTTGATGGTGACGGAATGAAATGAGTCACCATGAGGCCAGCAGCAAACTGTTCTAGAATCAGAACACATGCAGACTGCTTTTTGTGAGCTTAGCGTTCTTTTGGTCTTTTTTTCTCTTACAAAACCTTCCTATAGCTGCGTAGGAAAACATTTTTGACATTTGTTGTTCTACCACAACCCCCAGATAAAATCTGAAATTTTAACTGTGTATTCAGCCTGTGTGCAGCAAAGATGGCGTGATGCCAGATTGAAATTTACTGACATGACACCCAAAATTTACTGGCACAGCCAACTTTTTACTGCCATTTCCAAAAGTTACTACATTTCAGTTTTAAGTGAAAATTTCAAACAATATGCAATCAGCGATGTAATTTAAGGTAGATATTAAGGCAAAAATCAT
Source organism: Aquarana catesbeiana (assembly GCF_042186555.1). Taxonomy (NCBI): domain Eukaryota; kingdom Metazoa; phylum Chordata; class Amphibia; order Anura; family Ranidae; genus Aquarana; species Aquarana catesbeiana. The sequence goes on along the minus strand of NC_133324.1, from coordinate 925,476,849 downwards.
ATTTCCTATTTTGTTTTCGATGTACAGTAAAACCTTGGATTGCGAGCATAATTCGTTCCGGAAACATGCTTGTAATCCAAAGCACTTGTATATCAAAGTGAATTTCCCCATAAGAAATAATGGAAACGCGAATGATTCATTCCACACCATTTATTCATAGGTCCTTCAGTTTTGAGTCCATATAAAAAGATTATAGCAATGTGACCAGGTTGTATAACCATAAAATGTCCATCCACAAATGGAAGCCTCCACAATGTCCATCCACAAATGGAAGCCTCCACAATGTCCATCCACAAATGGAAGCCTCCACAAGGGGATTAGAAGCAAAATCCAGCAGGAGCTACAAAATATAAAAGAGAAGAGAGGCGCCTCTATGTGTAGCAATATGTTGCTAAATGTTGTACCTTCGTTAAATGTAACCATACCGCTACACTTAGAGGCACCTTTCTTCTCTTTTATACTCAGTTGTGACATGACGCTACTTATACATCAAGACATCGCCTGTGTATTACTGTAGTCATCAAGCTCAGGGACAGGACTCAGGAGGGCAAGAAATTAGAATGGGCAGACACACACATATGAAATCGACTCTTTTGTAGTTACACTGACAGCAGTGTGCAGCAGCACAGATGATGATGACACCTCACCGACACATCCCCTCCTGAGTCATAGTGACAGTCTTTCTCCTCGTCTGGTGGTCTCTTCAGTCCAAACTGCACGGACAGTCCCACTCCCGGCTTGCCTTGCTCCTGTCCCGCAGAGCCGAACACAAGGCTTTGGCTCGCTCGGCTCCCTTGCACCATGACATCACACGACATGCTCAGGCACCACCTCTGCCAGACACCCCCCCCCCCCCTGTTGGCACCACCTGAACACACTGTAGCAGGCAGTTGGATGGTCTCGGCCAGCTCCAGACCAGAATTGCGCATGACAAGTTCCAAGCCAAGCGTCACAGCCATAATTTTTACTGGCAACCTTTTCCTGTCACTGGCATACTGATGGTTGGCAACACTGCATGATGCTGGTGATCTGTGTTTCCCCTCCCTTTTACTTTAGGTGACCGTTCCAATCTTCTGGCCATGTTGTATTCTGGGGCTTGGTCCTTGGATGTTCACCCTCAATGGCTGGTTCTGCGAACCAAGTAGAAGGTCCATAGTTATCCATCTGAGGAGGGTATAGTTTTCATATGCGCTCCTACATTGAGCGTCAAGGCGGTCTGGCGGAAGCGATGCCTAAGCATGTCGTGTGATGTAATGGTGCAAGGGAGCAGAGCAGAATGGCCAGGGCCTCATGTGTGGGTTTGCCGGAGTAAAAGCATGTACTTATTGCTTTATGCCAAATGAGGAGGTTAGACTAAGAAGTAGTAGGAGTGTTAGTATTAACAGGGATGTTGAAGTCACTAAGAATGATTGTGGGGATTTCGGAAGAGAGAAAATAGGGTAGCCAGGCAGAGAAATCATCAAGGAAAGTTGATACCAGTCCAGGGGGCCAGTAGACCACATCAATTCTTAAGGAAATCTGAAAAAATAGACGTATACAGTGAGCTTCAAATGATGAGGAGACAGAGAGGGAGGAGTGTGAAGAACCTGGAAGGTGCTCTGTGGGAATAGGAGGATTCCCACTCCACCTCCCTTGTGTACCCTAGGTCTAGGGGAGTGATTCCAGAGAAGGCCACCATGGGAGAGGGAAACAGGAGAAGCAGTGACAGATTCATGAAGCAAGGTTTTGGTGACAGTAAGTACGTTAAAGGAGTTAGTGACAAAAAAGTCATGGACGGAGGTGAGTTTGTTGCAGATATTGTAGAGGGCATTACAGAGGGCACAGGAGAAGGGGAAGCTGGTTTGGGAAGAAGAGGAAAGGAAACTAAATTGCTTGAATTGTGGCTGCTGTCAGAGGGTACTGGGTGATGTGTGCGTTGGGTACTGTTAGATGAAGTCCCAGGGTTTGGGGATATATCTCAAGAGGTTAGGAGAAGCAGAAAAGCAAGGGAGGTAATATGAGCGTGCAATTTATGTCAGCTATTAACAAAAACAGCCAGTTCAGCCATGTTACTTGAAGGACACCAAGTATGGTTATATGTAATTAGAACAGGATGGTTTCACAATTTTCACACCTCCTATCCTGTACTTTGACAATTACCATCTACAGTTTCTGGGATATCTTCCTGACACTCACTAGAACTGAATAGGAGGCTTGAAGAATGTGATTACTACTACTATACTGGACAATAATTGGATACCATCATACGCCATAGGCCCTCCGTGTACTCTCCTTCTGTAAATTGCCTAAAACAACCCTCTATATTTTATATATTTATCTATATTTTCAATAAAAATACAATGTACACTCAAGTAAATTTTGGTGCACACAATAGCATTTCCAAAGGTCCTGTAAATTATAAAAGAGGAGATTGAATCCAGTAAATAGACACCAAATATGTCATGACTTGCTTCAGCAAAATGGACACAAACCACGATACCCAAATTTTCCATAGGTGACACTTAAACCTTTAGAGCTCATCAATTTGGCCCCAGAGGTATTCTTCTTATGCCACATACACACGAGCGGACTTTCCAGCAAACTTTTCCGGCGTACCGGAGTCCGTCGGACAATTCGATCGTGTGTGGGCTCCAGCGGACTTTTTTTTCTCAAAAGTTTGCCGGACTTAGATTTGAAACATGTTTCAAATCTATCCGACGGACTTGAGTCCGGTCGAAAAGTCCGCTCGTCTGTATGCTAGTCCGACAGACAAAAAACCACGCTAGGGCAGCTATTGGCTACTGGCTATGAACTTCCTTGTTTTAGTCCGGTGTACGTCATCACGTACGAATTCGTCGGACTTTGGTTGATTGTGTGTAGGCAAGTCCGTTCATTCAGAAAGTCCGTCGTAAAGTCCGTCGAAAAGTCCGCCGGGCAAAGTATGCCACAAAGTCCGCTCGTGTGTACGCGGCATTACTCCAGCACGTGTAGCGATGCCCAATACGTGTTGCACAACCATCGTTTACATACCCGTGTTCGCTATAAGCTTGCATTTGTGTGCACATTGGGGTAGGGGGTTATTATTTTATCATTTTTAGGTTTTTTTTTTAATTTATTTTACTATATTTCATTTTTTCAAATATCTATTTCCAGATAATAAGAGTGATCGGGCAGCTTCCATTTACATCCATAAAATTTGACTTATGCCTGTAGGTACTTCTAGTCTGATTTCATGGACTGTTGGAAGATAATATAAATACAGATTGCAGTCAGTTATGCTAACATTATTTTAAAATTAGTCTAATTACTTTTTTTCTATGTATATGGTGTTATATAGTATTTTATGTGTTAATACCATGCATGCTAAGTAATGAAACATTTCATACTCCCCCAAACAATGTGTAGGCTGGTGCAGTCTATTTCCTCCACTGTAGGTTGCGCTTATCCATAGCAGCAATACAGGGGTGGAGGAGGAAGTCGAGAGGAGCCTCATTCCTCTATGATCTCCTCAGTCACAGAGAGGCAGCATCCAATTGGATTCTGGCACCCCATGTGGCTTTAGTGGCCATCTTCGGTTAGGCAGAGTCTATTTAAGACCCTGGCTCCTAGGTTTGGCGCACATTTTGCATTTGGCTAGAGGTGGGACAGGTTGCCCTTCTGTCAGGGACAGTGATTAGCAGCAGGGAGAGGTTCCAGATGATTAGGGAAAATGCAGAGACACACCATCCTTCCTGGAAGCCACCCCACTTGGGTATGGCCTGGCAAGGCTGCATTCCGCCCCTCGAGACAGACGCTGTTGGCACACCTGAGACCTACTACTACTACTCATCCCTGTACATCCTGTGAGTGCCCCCGGTCAGGTTGTCTTCCTGCCAGGCTTGTTGTGCATTAATGAACTTCAATACAGATCTGTTTCTGCAACTGGGCTCTGAGTGTTTTACTGCCGCTGTACCTACCTACAAATGCCTAATCTTTTCTCTGCACAAGGATTGAGCCATCTTTATTCAGACATCATCCCAGGTCAGCATCTATTGTTTTGGACTGGTTCTTGATAAGGTAGCTGGTATAAGGGCTCCTAAACATTGTGACAAATAAGAGAAGCTCTGGATGAGCATATGATGTGCTGGTGATCCATACAGGTGACACATCCATGTAAATAGCGGTGCCTGCGCAGTTCGTGGCTGTGTTTACAAATGTCTTACACAGATAAGCCAGTGCTGCATTATCTCAATTTGCTACAATACTACAGTGTATAGTCTGATCACTGGGGGAGAGGAGACTGGGAAAATGCTCCCTCCTGCCTGTAGCAGACTGATGACATCACCTCAGCCTAGGCAAAGCCACTGGACTGGAACTCAATGACGGCATTTAAGTGAGATAAGGTAGAGCTTTTCTGAAAAACAAGGCTGTTATTGTATATTGTGGCACAGAGTCACTTAGAAATCATGGGGCCCAGTACAGCATACCTGATGGGGCTTCCTTGAACACATAGAGGACAATAATGAGACATTGAAGATGGTGTGTTAAATTGTGGGTGTGGAAAAACAATAGGAGGGGCTTAAAACTACTTACCTACATACAAGGTGCAGGTGTCAGGAGTATACAATGTACAGAATGCAGGGGTCAGGAGTATGCATCATACCGAGTGCAGGGGCCCAGGAGTATGCAGGGTACAGAATGCAGGGGTCAGGAGTATGCAGCATACAGAATGCAGGGGTCAGAAGTATACAGGGTACAGAATGCAGGGGTCACCAGTATGCAGCATACAGAATGCAGGGGTCGGAAGTATACAGGGTACAGAATGCAGGGGTCACGAGTATGCAGCGTACAGAATACAGGGCCCAGGAGTATGTAACCTACAGAATGCAGGGGTCAGGAGAATGCTGCATACAGAATGCAGGGATCAGGAGTATGCAGGGTACGAAAGGCAGGGGTCACGAGTATGCAGTGTACAAAATGCAGGGCTCAGGAGTATGCAACATACAGAATGCAGGGGTCAGGAGTATGCAGGGTACAGAATGCAGGGGTCAGGAGTAAGCAGCATACAGAATGCAGGGGTCAGGAGTATGCAACATACAGAATGCAGGGCTCATGAGTATGCAGCGTACAGAATAAAGGGGTCAGGAGTATGCAACATACAGAATGCAGGGCTCAGGAGTATGCAGCGTACAGAATGCAGGGGTCAGGAGTATGCAGCATACAGAATGCAGGGGTCAGGAGTATGCAATGTACAGAATTCAGGGGTCAGGAGTATGCAACATATAGAATGCTCAGGTCAGGAGTATGCAGCGTACAGAATGCAGGGGTCAGGAGTATGCAACATACAAAATGCAGGGCTCAGGAGTATGCAGCGTACAGAATAAAGGGGTCAGGAGTATGCAACATACAGAATGCAGGGATCAGGAGTATGCAACATCCAGAAAGCATAGTCAGGAATATGCAATACACAGAATGCAGGTGTCAGAAGTATGTAACAAAGTGCAGGGGTCAGGAGTATGCAGCATACAGAATGTTGGGGTCAGGAGTATGTAACAGGAGTGCAGGGGTCAGCAGGGAATATTGGAAGTCATTTAATTTTACTCCGCCTGCTCCCAGAAACAAAAAAGAAGTCCCCTCTGGGCCCCAGGCCCTCCTACTGAACTTATGGGGCCCAATGAACTTTACTATAAGTGCTAGGAGCTCAGCCCATGGTAATACTCTGCCTGCACCCCATGGGGAAAAACAATCCACTCTCGACCCTTGGGTTCCCCTGCTGGACTAATAGAGTTTGGGTCTGGTACAGGAGGGCTGGATCTACCCCCCTATCAGTGGCCCTGTTGTGGCATATCCAGAATTTATTCTTGCAGACTTGTAAAGTTACTTAAAGGTCCAATGACAAAATCTGTGAGAGGCTTCACAGTAACAGATGGATTTTACAGCTACACACTGGGTATTATAAGAAACTGAAAAAATCTGACAAATATCTTTATTGATGGGCAATTGCCGCCCTATGTCAGCTGTGATATAAATGCTGGGTTTGCAGTTCTTGTTTGTACATTGCACTTCCGTTATGCCTAAAATAAAAGGCTGCATTCGCCTTTGAAGGAAACAGATCTGGAAGTGGTTACCAAGGAAGCAGATTCTCCGGCGTGTACTGTACTGTTTATTACTCTGCGTCCAGATAGATGCCAGTTGGCGTAATAATGACATCCTGAGCTATTTCTCCTCTCAGTCCTCTATAGAAGAATGCCATGTATTAACATATAACAGGCTTATGCTGCTTCAATATCCCATTATTACTGAAGATTATTTATTGCTTCTGTAATCTACAAACTAGGTCACTTATAATATACAGTATATCTGATAATATATACACTATATTACCAAAAGTATTGAGACGCCTGCCTTTACACGCACATGAACTATAATGTCATCCCAGTCTTAGTCTGTAGGGTTCAATAATGGGTTGGCCCACCCTTTGTAGATATAACAGCTTCAACTCTTCCGGGAAGGCTGTCCACAAGGTTTAGGAGTGTGTCTATGGGAATGTTTGACCATTCTTCCAGAAGTGCATCTGTGAGATCAGGCACTGATGTTGGAAGAGAAGGCCTGGCTCGCAGTCTCCGCTCTAATTCATCCCAAAGGTGTTCTATCGGATTGAGGTCAGGACTCTGTGCAGGTCAGTCAAGTTCCTCCACCCCAAACTCACTCATCCATGTCTTTATGGACCTTGCTTTGTGCACTGGTGCAGTCCTGTTGGAACAGGAAGGGACCATCTCCAAACTGTTCCCACAAAGTTGGGAGCATGAAATTGTCCAAAATGTCTTGGTATGCTGACGCCTTAAGAGTTCCCTCCACTGGAACTAAGGGACCAAGCCCAACCCCTGAAAAACAACCCCTCACCATAATCCCCCCTCCACAAAATGATTTGGACCAGTGCAAAAAGTAAGATCCATAAAGACATGGATGAGCAAATTTGGGGTGGAGGAACTTGACTGGCCTGCACAGAGTCCTGATCTCAACCCGACAGAACACCTTTGGGATGAATTAGAGACTGCGAGCCAGGCCTTCTCATCCACATCAGTGCCTGACCTCACAATGGGAGTTGAGAGAACTGAGCCATCGGCGGTGTTCGATAGGCTCAGTTCTCAGTGCAGAGATGCCGGGGGACAGATGCTGCATCCACCTAGGTAAGTATGATGGATTAAAAAAAAAAAAAAACATACTTCTCTTTTAAATTTCATGTGAGTATAAAGGCAGGCAGCGTCCCAATACTTTTTTGGTAATATAGTATATATATATATATATATATATATATATATATATATATATATATATATATATATATATATATATATATATATATATATATATATATATATATATATATATATATATTTCCAAAGGTGCTCCATACATACAAAGAAACCAAAAGAAATAAGTTCAGAAATGAAGTTGTGTGTGATAAAATGGAATGACACAGGGAAAAAGTATTGAACACTAGGGATGAGCTTCGTGTTAGAATCGAACGCATGTTCGACTCGAACATTGCCTGTACGGTTGTTCGCCGAATTCCGAACGATATGGGCCATTCGCGTCAAATTCGAGTGGCGCGTCACGGCCCATAGTTCACTGCGGCATCGCAGTGCATTGATGGCTGATGATTGGCCAAGCATGCACTATGACCCGCATGCTTGGCCAATCACAGTGCCGTCTGTACAGAGAGCCGTAATTGGCCAAAGCCAAGGTGGCTTTGGCCAATTATGGCCCAGGGGGTTTAGTACACAGCCCACACTATATAAGGCCGCCTGCACGGCAGCCCTGTGTAGTGTGTTACGGCATTGAGAGAGAGATAGATAGACAGAGAGACAGCGTCATTTGCTTTAACTTAGAGTAGGCAGGCGAGTCAGTTAGCTGCACTTACAGTGTATTGTGTGTATATATATATATATATATATATACATACATCCTAGGTGTTGTATATACAGTCAGGTCCATAAATATTGGGACATTGACACAATTCTAATCTTTTTGGCTCTATACACCACCACAATATATTTGAAATGAAATGAACAAGATGTGCTTTAACTGCAGACTTTAATTTGAGGGTATTTACATCCAAATCAGGTGAACGATGTAGGAATTACAACAGTTTGTATATGTGCCTCCCATTTTTTAAGGGACCAAAAGTAATGGAACAATTGGCTGCTCAGCTGTTCCATGGCCAGGTGTGTGTTATTCCCTCATTATCCCATTTACAAGGAGCAGATAAAAGATCCAGAGTTCATTTCAAGTGTACTATTTGCATTTGGAATCTATTGCTGTCAACTCTCAATATGAGATCCAAAGAGCTGTCACTATCAGTGAAGCAAGCCATCAGGCTGAAAAAACAAAACAAACCCATCAGAGAGATAGCAAAAACATTAGGTGTGGCCAAATCAACTGTTTGGAACATCCTTCAAAAGAAAGAACGCACCGGTGAGCTCAGCAACACCAAAAGACCCGGAAGACCACGGAAAACAACTGTGGTGGATGATCGAAGAATTCTTTCCCTGGTGAAGAAAACACTCTTCACAACAGTTGGCCAGATCAAGAACACTCTCCGGGAGGTAAGTGTATGTGTGTCAAAGTCAATAATCAAGAAAAGTCTTCACCAGAGTGAATACAGAGGGTTCACCACAAGATGTAAACCATTGGTGAGCCTCAAAAACAGGAAGGCCAGATTATAGTTTGCCAAACAACATCTAAAAAAGCCTTCACAGTTCTGAAACAGCATCCTATGGACAGATGAGACCTAGATCAACTTGTACCATAGTGATGGGGAGAGAAGAGTATGGAGAAGGAAAGGAATTGCTTATGATCCAAAGCATACCACCTCATCAGTGAGGCATGGTGGTGGTAGTGTCATGGCGTGGGCATGTATGGCTGCCAATGGAACTGGTTCTCTTGTATTTATTGATGATGTAACTGCTGACAAAAGCAGCAGGATGAATTCTGAAGTGTTTCAGGCAATATTATCTGCTCATATTCAGCAAAATGCTTCAGAACTCATTGGATGGCACTTCACAGTGCAGATGGATAATGACCCGAAGCATACTGCGAAAGCAACCAGAGTTTTTTAAGGGAAAGAAGTGGAATGTTATGCAATGGCCAAGTCAATCACCTGACCTGAATCCGATTGAGCATGCATTTCACTTGCTGAAGACAAAACTGAAGGGAAAATGCCCCAAGAACAAGCAGGAACTGAAGACAGTGGCAGTAGAGGCCTGGCAGAGCATCACCAGGGATGAAATCCAGCGTCTGGTGATGTCTATGCGTTCCAGACTTCAGACTGTAATTGACTGCAAAGGATTTGCAACCAAGTATTAAAAAGTGAAAGTTTGATGGATGATTGTTAATCTGTCCTATTACTTTTGGTCCCTTAAAAAGTGGGAGGCACATATACAAACTGTTGTAATTCCTACACCGTTCATCTGATTTGGATGTAAATGCCCTCAAATTAAAGCTGAAAGTCTGCAGTTAAAGCACATCTTGTTCGTTTCATTTCAAATCCATTGTGGTGGTGTATAGAGCCAAAAAGATTAGAATTGTGACGATGTCCCAATATTTATGGACCTGACTGTATATATATATATATATATATATATATATATATATATATATATACACTGTATTCAGTTTAGCTAGATCTGTTCCTGTTATTCTCTTCCTACTACTGACAGGCAGGCAGGTGTTTTTACAGTATTTACAGCTACCTGAAGAAAATTGCTGATGTTCTTCTGATCCTATTAGTCCTATTAGCTACAGTATTTACAGTTAGTGGTGTGTTCTCTGCACAGTGTGCACCTAAAGCTACCTGAAGAAAATTAGTGTTCTTCTGATCCTATCAGTACAGTACCACAGGCAGCTGCAGTATTTACAAGTTAGTGTAGTGCGTCCTCTGCACGGTGTGCACCTAAAGCTACCTGAAGAAAAATAGTGGTGTTCTTCTGATCCTATTAGTACAGTAGCACAGGCAGCTGTAGTATTTACAAGTTAGTGTAGTGCGTCCTCTGCACAGTGTGCACCTAAAGTTACCTGAAGAAAATTAGTGTTTTTTGTCTGATCCTATTAGTACAGTACCGCAAGCAGCTGCAGTATTTACAAGTTAGTTTAGTGCGTCCTCTGCACAGTGTGCACCTAAAGCTACCTAAACAAAATTTGTGGTGTTCTTCTGATCCTATTAGTACAGTACCGCAGGGAGCTGCAGTATTTACAAGTTAGTGTAGTGCGTCCTCTGCACAGTGTGCACCTAAAGCTACCTGAAGAAAATTAGTGGTGTTCTTCTGATCCTATTAGTACAGTACCGCAGGCAGCTGTAGTATTTACAAGTTAGTGTAGTGCGTCCTCTGCACAGTGTGCATCTAAAGCTACCTGAAGAAAATTAGTGGTGTTCTTCTGATCCTATTAGTACAGTACCGCAGGCAGCTGCAGTATTTACAAGTTAGTGTAGTGTGTCCTCTGCACAGTCTGCACCTAAAGCTACCTGGAGACAATTGCTGTTGTTCTGCTCCTATTAATACCACAGGCAGGCAGATACAATATTTACAGTTAGTGTACTGTGTCCTCTGCACAGTGTGCACCTAAAGCTACCTGAAGAAAATCGGTGGTGTTCTTCTGATCCTATTAATACCACAGACAAGCAGCTACAGTATTTACAGTTAGTGTACTGCGTCCTCTGCACAGTGTGCACCTAAAGCTACCTGAAGAAAATTGCTGTTGTTCTGCTCCTATTAATACCACAGGCAGGCAGCTACAGTATTTACAGTTAGTGTACTGTGTCCTCTGCACAGTGTGCACCTAAAGCTACCTGAATAAAATTGGTGGTGTTCTGATCCTATTAATACCACAGGCAGGCAGCTACAGTATTTACAGTTAGTGTACTGCGCCCTCTGCACAGTGTGCACCTAAAGCTACCTGAAGACAATTGCTGTTGTTCTGCTCCTATTAATATCACAGGCAGGCAGTTACAGTATTTACAGTTAGTGTACTGCGTCCTCTGCACAGTGTGCACCTAAAGCTACCGGAAGACAATTGCTGGTGTTCTCATACTAATAATACTACAGGCAGGCAGCTGATTCTGCTAGCTGCAGTATCAGTATATATATATATATATATATATATATATATATATATATACATCCCAGCTTTGTGCAGCTACATCTCACTGCGGGCCATTACTATGTCTGGAAGGCCAACAAGGAGAGGCAGACAGTCACAAGCCAATAAAAGAGGGCAAGCAGGCTCTGTGTCTAGAGGCAACAGTGCTAGCCATGGAGACGGTGCATCCTCATCAGCACGTAGCCGTGGGACACGCTTGTCCTTTTTTTCGGCAGCTGGGCGTGTTGAGCCGCAACATACGGAAGACTTGGTAGAGTGGATGACCAAGCCGTCCTCATCCTCCTCATCCTCTCTCACCCAGGCTCAGGGTACTTTGTCTGGCACAGCAGCTGCCAACGTGGCCTCTTACCTTGGCTCAATGGCATCAGTCACTCCTTCCCTAGCCCCACCATGTCCTCCTGAGGAGTCCCCCAAACTGTTTGACCACAGTGTTGGGTACATGCTCCAGGAGGATGCCCAGCGTTTTGAAGGCTCCGATGATGGTACCCAGCTAGAGGAAGGCAGTAACATGAGCTAAGAGAGAGGGGGTGCCCAAGAAGGACAGCAATCTGGCAGTCATGTTCCCCCAGCTGCAGCATACTGCCAGCTTTGCTCCAGTGATGAGGAGGGAGGGGATGATGAGGTCACTGACTCCACGTGGGTGCCTGATAGGAGAGAGGAGGAGGAGGCACATCACCAACGAGGCAGGCTGCCCTCCAGGGCCAGCTTAAGGGCAGCACACCGACTGCATCACACCGCAGAGCTCCGCTTGTGCAGGGCGCTGCTGTCTCTGCGCGTTATCCCAAAAGTTCTTTGGTGTGGCCCTTTTTTGAGACAAGTGCATCAGATCCCACCGCTGCTATTTGCAACATATGTCTCAAGTGTATCTCTCGTGGCCAAAACATCTCCCGTTTGGGCACCACATGCTTGACCAGAAATATGTTGACCTGCCATGCAGTTCGTTGGCAAGCGTACCTAAAAGACCCACACCAAAGAACAAAGAGGACCTCTCCTAGCTCCTCATCAGCTGGGATCTCCAACCCCACTATACCTTCAGTCCTCTCTGAGACCTGCACTGAGAGGAATGAAGATGTAGAATTAGGTGTGTCACAGCCAAGTACTTGGGGCAATCTGCTATCGGTACACTGACGTCAGATTGTACCAGGCAAATTTCCCAGCTGCTGCACCGCCAAAAGAAGTTCGCTCCCAGCCATCCACATGCCCAGGGGTGGAATGCTAGCTTGGCTAAATTGCTAGCACTTCTACTGCTACCTTTTCAGTTGATAGACTCTGCCCCCTTCCGTGAGTTTGTGGAATGTGCGGTTCCTCAGTGGCAGGTTCCACTTTTTCTCGTGGAAGGCGATTCCGGCTCTCTACCAGCATGTGGAAGGCAATGTCTTGGCCTCGCTGGACAGTGCAGTCAGCGGTAAGGTGCATATTGCCGCTGACTCATGGTCCAGCAGGCATGGACAGGGACGTTACCTATCTTTCACCGCGCACTGGGTGACTCTTCTGGCAGCTGGGAAGGATGCAGGACAAGGTGCAGTAGTGTTGGAGGTTGTTCTGCCACCACGCCTCCAAAATACTACTAGTGGTTATTCTGCCACACCTCTCTCCTCCACCCCCTCCTCTTCTTCTTCCTCCATGGCCTCTTCCTGTGCTGATTTGACTTCGGAACCAGCGGTGCTCCATAGGCGTTCAAGGGGCTACGCAAGCACGCAGGCCAAAAGATGCCATGCAGTGCTTGAGCTGGTGTGGCTTGGGGGACAGGAGCCACACTGGGGCAGAGATTCTGTCAGCTCTACAGGGGCAGGTTCAGACAGGGTTGATGCAACGCCAGCTTAAGGCAGGTATGGTGGTTTGCGACAATGGCACCAACCTCCTCTCCGCCCTCCGACAGGGACAACTGACCCATGTGCCCTGTTTGGCTCACGTCCCTAACTTGGTGGTGCAGCGGTTCTTGGGCAGGTACCCGGGCTTACAGGATGTCCTGAGACAGGCCAGGAAAGTCTGTGTGCATTTCCGCAGGTCATATAATGCTAGTGCTCGGCTGGCTGACCTCCATAAGGAATTTAACCTGCCCAAGAACCGCCTAATCTGTGACATGCCCACCAGGTGGAACTCAACGTTGGCCATGCCGCAGAGGCTGCACACTCAGCAGAGGGCCATCAATGAGTACCTGTGCGACTATGGCACCAGGACAAGGTCAGGGAAGCTTGGTTTTTTTCCCCATGCCAGTGGGCCATGATCAGGGATGCATGCACTGTCCTGTCACCATTTGAGGAGGCCACAAGGATGGTGAGCAGTGACAGTGCATGCATCAGTGACACTGTCCCCCTTGTCCACCTGTTGGAGCACACGCTGCGTGGAATAATGGACAGTGCACTTGAGGCAGAACAGAGGCAGGAAGAGGAGGACTTCCTTAGCCCCTTTTATCCAGACAGTGTTCCTGCGTGCCCGCCGATCACACAGGAGAAGGAGAAGGAGGAGGAGGAGGAGGAGGAGGAGGAAGAGGAGGATTGTGTCAGCATGGAGGTGGAGCCTGGCACTCAGCATCAGCAGCAGTCTTTAAGGGATCATTTACAGTCCCAAGAAACCCATGGACTTGTACGTGGCTGGGAGGAGGTGGCTGCGGATCATGTTGTCCTTAGTGACCCAGAGGACTCCGGCCTGAATGCCTCAGCAAACCTACGCTGCATGGCCTCCCTGATCCGGCAAAGCCTGCGGAAGGATCCTCATATTCGTGGTATCAAGGAGAGGGATCAATACTGGCTGGCAACCCCCCTTGATCCACGTTACAAGGGTAAGGTTGCGGACCTTATCTTGCCATCGCAGAGGGAGCAGAGGATGAAACATCTTCGGGAGGCCTTGCAGAAAGGTCTGTGCAACGCGTTCCCAGAGACTGGGAGGTTACAAACTCCTGTTCCTGGACAACGTGTTGCTGAGGCTTCGGTCAGTCAAAGAAGGAGCGGTGGAGAAGGTGGCCGTCTGACCGATGCGTTCAGACAATTTCTTAGTCCGCAGCCCCAAGGTATGATCAGTTCCAGAAACCATCGCCAGCGTCTGTTTTACATGGTGCAGGAATACCTAGGGGCCAGATCTGACTTGGACACCTTTCCCACCGAAAATCCTCTGGGTTACTGGGTCTTGAGGATGGATCACTGGCCAGAGCTTGCACAGTATGCAATTGAGCTACTGGCCTGTCCTGCATCCAGCGTTCTTTCGGAACGCACATTCAGTGCTACTGGAGGTTTTGTAACCAATCACAGGGTGTGCCTGTTCACCAACTCGGTCGATCGACTGACCTTCATAAAAATGAATCAGTCTTGGATCACCACCAGCTACCAAGCACCTGATGCTGATGTAACCGAATAATTTTTTTTGAAATGTCAGATCCCTTCAAGACTGCCTATGCTGATGCTTAGTGACTATCCTGTTATGCTGAGTGACTATCCTCTTCCTCCTCAATGATCATGCTGATAGCTTGTAAGAATATTTTTGGTTCTGGGCGCCGCCACCAGTGGCTAAGGCCCAATTTTTCAGCCACTGTTTAACAGGGGCGTGTAATTACAATTTTTGATGCAATATTTTGCAAGGAGGGTTCGTTGCTGCACTCAACTAGAGTATTTGTGAGGGGTTGCAGTGTTGTGGCACCAGCACCAGTGCCTAAGGCCCAATTTTTCAGCCCCTGTTTAACAGGGGCGTGTAATTACAATTTTTGGTGCAATATTTTACAGGAGGGCTCATTCCTGCTCTCCAACTAGAGTATCTGTGAGGGGTTGCAGTGTTGTGGCACCAGTGCCTAAGGCCCAATTTTTCTGCCCCTGTTCAACAGGGACATGTAATTACAATTCTTGATCTAATATTTCACAGCAGGGCCTGTTTCTGCGCCCACCAAGAGTAACTGTGAGGACTTACAGTGTTGTGGCAGCAGCACCACAACCACCACCAAAGGCCCAATGTTTCTGACCCTGATCAACAGGGGCATGTAATTACAATTCTTCATCTAATATTTCACAGCAGAGCCCGTTCCTGCGCCCACTAAGAGTAACTGTGAGGGCTTACAGTGTTGTGTGTTGTGGCAACACCAACACCTAAGGCTGCAATTTCTGCAGAGTATATAGGGCAGGCCTACTTTCAAACATCCAACATTACAAACGACTCCTACTTGCAAACGGAAGGAGACAACAGGAAGTGAGATGAAATCTACCCCTAGGAAGGGAAATTCTCTCCTGTAAGAGTTAATATGGGAAAAACATGTCTCCTCTCCACTGATGCTTTATCACCTTGTTTCACTAAAAACCCCAAATTGTGAAAAAACATTTGTCATTGGGACAGAAAGTGAGGTAAAATCTTCTGAGGAGGTGCACAGACAGCAAAACAAATGTCACAGGGGTGATAACCCTTCCCTATGTTTTCCAAAAAGCTTAAAAATAGATTTTTTATATAAAGTTGACCCTGGTGGTGTGGATGTGTCATTGCCATCATCCCATAACATTAATGAAAAAACTGCATAAACCTCTAAAGGGATTTTTAAGGCAATGAAAACTAAAAAATATTAAAATAAATGTTTATTGTAAATATATATAAATAGGTACAAAGGTCAATAGAATAATTAAAGATAACACATAGCAGAATATTAAAAAAGTGCATTCATATAGAAACCAAAGAACAAGAATCGGAGAAGGTGATACATAACACTACCCGATACAATCACCACAGACGAGAAACCGTGGTGTCGAGTACTGAAATTCCAACGCGTTTCAACATGCTCAATTCAGAGAAAAAGTCTTCTTCAGGGAAATGTATCACAATCTAAATGAAATCAAAAACAGCAATATTATGGGCTGTGTAAAATCATGTATATATCTCGCATATTGCGGCTCACAATCTAGTCACATCCTCCCAATGCACTTCAAGGGTTAATTAAATCTCCTGTGTCAGGGCGAGAGGTCCTGGTTCTCCATGAGTTAACAGTGTCCAAAATCCTCTACAGGGTGGCTGGATATATAATTGCAATCCAAATGTTGGCGTTCCAGCATCAAATATTAGATGTCTGTATATAACAGGGTAAAAGGGTAAGAAGGTAAGGACAAAGACCTGGTTGAGAAGCAAGGGGGGGTAAAAAGGGGCCCCCCTTCCTCTATGTCCTGGTTCTCCATGAGTTAACAGTGTCCAAAATCCTCTACAGGGTGGCTGGATATATAATTGCAATCCAAATGTTGGCGTTCCAGCATCAAATATTAGATGTCTGTATATAACAGGGTAAAAAGGTAAGGACAAAGACCTGGTTGAGAAGCAAGGGGGGGGTAAAAAGGGGCCCCCCTTCCTCTATGCTAGTGTTAAGGTGTAAATTGAGTAACTGACTTTAAACAGGAAGTATAGGTCTGATGCGTCCGGAGCAATCCGCATACCCCGGTGTCCCTCGGCGGTAACCGAGGGAAGGAGTGACACCGTGTGCCGTCCCTGGCGTCCTTATATGTGGTGTGGGAGTGGATGGCCCACCGTCCCATGCCAACGGACGCCGCCGCTGGCATCAGTCAAATCATAGATCATCATCTCAGACCCCACGTAATGGATCTACCTTCCTATACTAGAGACACGATACACCTATTACAAATTCTAGACAACATGGTCATCCCTGACTCTGCTCTATTGGTCACTATTGATGTAGAATCACTCTAAAATAACATCCCACACAATGCAGGAATTGCTGCCGTTGAACGGGTCCTGAGGCAACGGGCCATCACGGACTGGAAATTCAATGCTTTTGTGCTTCGGATGCTGGAATTCATATTGAAACACAACACCTTTTTATTTAGGGGGTCCCACTACCTCCAGGTACAGGGAGTGGCTATGGGAACTTTCTGCGCACCCTCATATGCTAACCTGTACCTGGGGGAGTGGGAGAAGGACTTTCTACTTGGAGAAAAATCGTCAATGTACTCTTGCCACATCTGTACGTGGCAGAGATACATTGATGACATATTCATCATCTGGGACGGTCCAGAGAGTGAACTCAGAGACTGTTTGGGCTGCATGAATCAAAACAGCCTCAATCTTTTTTTCACAATGACATGATTCTAGAGAGGTCAACTTTCTGGTTATTACCATTTCAAAAGATCACATCGGAAGACTCTCAAGCAGGCTTTATAGGAAAGAGAAGGCTGGTAACACACTGCTACATGCAGACAGCTTCCATCCAGAGCCACTAAGGAAGTCCATCCCATTTAGCCAGTTTCTGAGGCTGAAAAGGATTTGCAGCACATATGAAGACTTCCAACGAGAATCCGATGAATTGACCACCAGATTAATGGATAGAAGGTACACGAAATCAGCCCTCAAAAAGGCGTTTAATCGAGTTAAAAACACAGACAGACAGAGCTTAATCTTCAAGACGAAAAATTCAAAGAAAGAAGATACAATGACTAGAATCATCATGAGATTCTCCAATAAACACAACAAAATAAGGAAGATCATCTCCAAGCATTGGCCAATCCTCATGGAGGATCCGATCGTGGCTAGGCTGGTTACATCTAGACCCCAAATCACGTACAAAAAAGCAGGTTCCATTGGGTAATGCAAGAAGAGACCCTTGTAAAACTTGGGGTACATACCCATGTGTGTCTTGTTCACAGTGTGGAGTTATTGGAAGAAGGACCACGATATTATTACCTAATGGAAAAAAATTTCAACTATGTAGTTTTGCCAACTGCAGAGCAAAAGGAGTTGTGTACTTGATGCAATGCCAATGTGGGGCCTTCTATGTCGGGAAAACCCGAAAGAAATTTGGCAAAAGAGTTGAAAAACACATGCACAGCATGGGCATTGGTAATCTTTACCTTCCACTAGGAAGACATGCCCAAAGTCAATATTACAGTACAGGATAGACTCCACAAACCAATTAGGGGGGGTGACTGGAACAAGATCCTGCTCCTGCAAGAAATGCGCTGGATCAGATGCCTTAGGGCCACCACCCCCCCAGTTTAAATGAAACAGAGAGCTTCAGGCCCTTTTTGGATGGCTTTAGCTCGGGCAAAACTGACTAAAGGTTGTTTGTCTCCCTTGTCCTTTTCCATGTCTTTAGTTTTTAACAACCCCCCCCCATCGCTCTTGACCTTTCTCCTCATGGGATATCCCATGCGAACCCTTGGTTCGTTCATTGAAGTTGAGATATAAGATCTATCACCCAAAGGGTTTTCATATATATTCAGATATTTGTTATACTCATACATGTATGTGGTTTTTTGCTGTCTCGTCGCCACCTGATTTGGCCTATGCTTCCTGGGCCAACACGGGATGGTGTTGTGAGATTCACTACTGTTCTTCAATTGACTGTTTTTTATTTCATTGAATGACTTTATTGCTACATTATATCTCTTGGTGTCGATTAGGGCCACCAAGCAGTAATTTGTCTTGATCTTGCATTTACTTCATCCCTCATGCATTTCTGGGTTGACCGATGTGAGGGTTTTCCCAATGGGAAGGGTTTCTACCCTCTTTGTCCTGTCCCTACCCGGCACAGGGGGGCCGTGGTGACTCATTTTTTCACCGCGGCAATTTACCCCAATGCTTGAAATGTGCTTCGAGCGGGGTCCCCCTGTGTCGGTGGTTACTATTCCTGGCTCCCCCCCCCCCCCCGTTTCCACCCTGGATGTCCTGGGTGGATCAGGGGGATGGCCCTCTAGGTGTTACAGGCCCTTGGGAGAAACCCCATTATTCCAACATCGACCCCCTCTATGCCGTTCTGCAGATCGGGATTCACCATCCATGGGCATAATTTCCACCTTTGGGGTGGTGGGATTTTTTCCTCCCTGCAGTGCGTACACCACACCAGCTGCGCCATAGTGTTTGGCTGGCTTGGTGATACCTCACTGCAGGCTTTCCAACTATGTGCACGGCCCCTTTCCATCATGGTGGCCAGCCCATTCAGTCTTGCTGTGTGTCCCTGTGACGCACGCCACCGCGGCACACATGCGCGATGCCAGCGGCGGCATCCGTTGCCATAGGAACGCGCGGCGTGACCACGTTGGACTTTCCTGTCGGCGGTAATTCCAGGCGCGCCACGTCATTGGCTGACGTGGCGGGCCATCCCCACCCACACCACATATAAGGACGTCAGGGACAGCACACGGCGTCACTTCTTCCCTCGTTTACCGCCGAGGGACACCAGGGTATGCGGATTGCTTCCGGACGCATCAGACCTATACTTCCTGTTAAAAGTGAGTTACTCATCTTACACCTTAACACTAGCATAGAGGAAGGGGGGCCCCTTTTCACCCCCCTTGCTTCTCAACCAGGTCTTTGTTCTTACCGTTTTACCCTTTTACCCTGTTATATACAGACATCTAATATTTGATGCTGGAACGCCAACATTTGGATTGCAATTATATATCCTGCCGTCCTGTAGAGGATTTTGGACACTGTTAACTCATGGAGAACCAGGACCTCTCGCCCTGACACAGGAGATTTAATTAACCCTTGAAGTGCATTGGGAGGATGTGACTAGATTGTGAGCCGCAATATGCGAGATATATACATAATTTTACACAGCCCATAATATTGCTGTTTTTGATTTCATTTAGATTGTGATACATTTCCCTGAAAAAGACTTTTTCTCTGAATTGAGCATGTTGAAACGCGTTGGAATTTCACTACTCGACACCACGGTTTCTCGTCTGTGGTGATTGTATCAGGTAGTGTTATGTATCACCTTCTCCAATTCTTGTTCTTTGGTTTCTATATGAATGCACTTTTTTAATAGTCTGCTATGTGTTATCTTTAATTATTCTATTGACCTTTGTACCTATCTATATATATTTACAATAAACATTTTTTTTAATATTTTTTAGTTTTCATTGCCTTAAAAATCCCTTTAGAGGTTTATGCAGTTTTTTCAAAAATAGATTTTTTGCCTGGAGCTACACTTTAAAAATGTACCAGTTCAAAATTACAAACAGATTTTACTTAACAACAAACCTACAGTCCCTGTCCTGTTTGCACCGCCTGTATACTGCTGTTCAGAGGGCCTGGGGCCCCACACCTTTCCTTTTTTTAGTTTGGGTGCGGGGTTCCCCTTAATATCCATACAAGACCCAAAGAGCCTGGTAATGGACTGGGGGGGTACCCATGCCGTTTGTCTCACTGATTTTCATCCATATTACCGGGACCGGACATTACATTAAAGCCGTAAGCAGTTTTAAATGACTTTTATTACTTTAAAAATGTAATTTTGTGCAGGGACTGTTCTAAGCACGGGAAACACGCGCCACTTTACAGGCATACCATAAACACCCCCCAGGTATGATATTTAAAGGAATATTTCACTTTTTTTTCTTACTTTAAGCATCATTAAAATCACTGCTCCCAAAAAAAGGACGTTTTTAAAACTTTTTTCTGCATACATGTCCCCTGGGGCAGGACCTGGGTCCCCAAACCCTTTTTAGGACAATACCATGCAAATTAGCCTTTAAAATTAGCACTTTTGATTTCGAACGTTCGAGTCCCATAGACTTCAATGGGGTATAAACGTTCGTGCAAATTTTTGGTCCGTTCGCAGGTTCTGGTGCCAACCGAACCGGGGGGTGTTCGGATCATCCCTATTGAACACACAAACTGAAATTTATTTAATACTTGGTACAAAATCCTTTGTTGGTAATGGCAGCTTCAAGAGGCCTCCTGTATGGAGAAACTAGTCCCATGTGTTGCTCAGGTGTGATTTTGGCCCATTCTTCCACACAGTCTTCAAATCTTGAAGGTTCCGTGGGCCTCTTCTATGAACTCTGATCTTTAGTTCTTTCCACAGATTTTCTATCGGATTCAAGTCAGGTGATTGGCTGGGCCATTCTAGCAGCTTTATTTTCTCTTTCTTTGAAATCAATTGAGAGTTTCCTTGGCTTTGTATATGGGATCATTGTCTTGCTGAAATGTCCACCCTCATTAGATCTTCATTATACTAGATTACAGCAGATTTTTATCAAGAATGTCTTGGAACATTTTTCCACTCATCCTTCCTTCAGGCTGGGTTCACATATGAGCACGCAGCGGCTCACAGCAGGAGTCCCGTGCAACCTCGTTCACTATTTCAGGTCTGAGTTCAGCCCGAATTTTGGCTGAATTCGGACCTGAAATGGACCAAAACAAGCACAGCGTTCCTGTGCAAATTGCACCAGAGCCGCTGCAGAGATATGTGAACCGGCTCCATAGAGAGCCGGTTGCAATCTCCTACTATAGTGAATTGGATGCTGGTAAGCCGCATCCAATTCGCACTAGTGTGAACCCAGCCTCAATGATATGAAGTTTGCCAGTGCCATATGCTGAAAAACAGCCCCACACCATGATGTTCCCACCTCCAAACTTCACTGTTGGTATGGGGGTGTTTTTTGTGGTGATCTGTCATTTGACCTCCAAACATGGTGGGTATTATGGCATCCAAAGTGTTCCATTTTGGTCTCATCTGACCAGACTATATTCTTCCAGTATTTCACAGCCTTGTCTAAATGTTGTCTAGAAAACTTTAAACGAGCTTCAACATGCTTTTTCTACAGCAATGGAAAAGAAAAAACCTGGTGCTCAAGGCACGGTGTGACCCCTCTGGATTTTAAAAGGCAGACCAGTGAGGCCGGAATGGAAAGAAAGAATGGATAATAATGGACGGCTGGGCATGACAAGTGTGGAGCAGTGAGACAACAAGGGGTTAATGGGAGAAGGAAGTAAAGGGGTAGAAATTAACTAAAGGGGGTGGAGTGGTATAAAAGAAGGAGGCGGGGTTTTTTCAGGAGCAGTGGGGGAAGAGACAGAAGTGAGGAAGAAGATGCCCACTCACCCTTCCTTTGTTGTGCGGGTCTTCTTTGTTTGTTTTCTTTACTTTCAGGTTCAGGGGATCTGGGTCATCAAAGCAGTGATGTACCAGCGGTATCTTTGGTCTCTGATGCTGGTACAAAACAGATGTGATGGAAGTGGTGGGGGGCTCATTCGGTGGTATGTGCCCCTCTGGTGTGTTTCCAGCAGAAGGGTAGGTTGGAATACGGAAATGGTTGCACTGCAGGAAGGGGGTTGTCTCCGAGCTGTTAATGCGGTTGGAGGCCTGGTATGGTAAAATATGGTCCTGCAGTGTACTGGTGGTGGAAAGTTTAAAGTGGAGAATGTGAAGTTCGGGGTGCCATCAGAAGACCAAAAGATTGGGACTAAAATTGTTGGTAAAAATGTTGTACATAGTTATACATATGTTGATTAAAAAAGTTATTTAATATTGGTTTTAATAGTTTATTAATAAAAAGGCTGCTATGGCCAGTTTTACTCCAAACTCCTGTGTGTGGTCTATTTCGTTATAGATAAAAGGGGCAAAAGAGAAAGGGGTTTAACAAGGTAAAAGGGGGGTTATGGAGAGTTGGGGATATCGGTCTTACACTGGTCAAGATACTGGTTGATATAAAATGTATTTATTTATTGAAATCACACAGTAAAATTGCATCAGCAAAAGTATACTAGTCAAAGGTATATATACATTAGACAAAGTTAGCAGCAAAGAAGTTGAATACAACCATTGGCATGAATCTCAGCTACCCTAGATGCATTAATGGGCTAGCGAGAGTACATGCAACAAAATGATGCCTGACATGTTTCGGACCGTGTAGTCCTTTCTCAGAGGCTTAATGTCATCTGGAGAAATCTTGGTACAGTTTAATAAGTAACATATTATACAAAAAATCTTTTCTCATAATTTTACTCGTAGCAATAAACTGCATGCTTGCATATATATATATATATATATATATATATATATATATATATATATATATACACACTGGTGTAATAATATTAGAAATTGCACTTACATGGGAGAGCTGCTTGCTGATTAAAAACAGGGAAAGATGGATGTTGGCTCCCGGACCAGTGGGTAAAGTCAAGGGAGAGGGCCAGGAGGTGTGCGGTCAGAGATCGGACCACAAGTGGCAATAACCTTGCAGGGGGGGTAGGCATATGTAAAACCACTACAAGAACTCTGCTTGCAGGACTGTGACACTCCTACCAAAGGAAGCCGGCCATGAGATGATGCAGTATAAAGTTGATGGTGAAAGTAGCCAGTTGTAATGAAGGCCTCTTGAGACCCCATAGGGAAAGAGAGCCTTGACTGATGGGGGCATGGCCAGGTGCCAGACAAAGGGGTTGATCACTGATGATTGGTGGGAACATGGGGGGATGGGATGGGCCTGAGCTCAGGGAACGTGTGCCCTGGGGAATTCTGGATCTTTTGGAAGAAGTGGATGGAAGAGCTGCCCACCCTCCCACCCCCTTTTTTCCTCATTGATGGTATGTCACAGCTTGCTGCGGTTTCTTGACCTTGCCAGATGAAAAAATTGGAAGTAGGCTGTCTGTCCAGAACTTATGGTAAAGACAGGCCCCACTTCCCCCTTTTGGAATTGAGTGCTCACAGTACGACTGTGACTGGCACTGGTTAAATGTGTTCACATGTTATGTGTTGGAATTTAACCGCATGCCGACCTGCCGCCGCAGTTACACATGGCAACATGGCTCGGCGCAAATCGCTGTCATGGTACGTTGGTACCATAGACGGCCACTGGGGGGCACGTGCGTGCCGCTGGAGGCGTGCACGCACGCCCCCTGTTCACCCACGGAGCCGATTAGAGTGCCCAGCGGTCGCGATCACTGCTGGGCTCCCGTGACCGCTCGGGGCACACGGAGAACCGGGATCTGTGTGTGTAAACACACAGTTTGCGGTTCTCTGAGGGGAGTATGAACAGCGATCTGTCATCTCCCCTACACAGTCCCATCCCCCTTCAGTTAGAACACACAATAGGACACACTTAACCCCTTCACCGCCCCCTAGTGGTTAACCCCTTCACTGCCAGTGACATTTTTACAGTAATCAATGCAATTTTATAGCACTGGTCGCTGTATATGGTCAATGGCCAATGGTCCCAACAATGTGTCAAAATTGTCCGACGTGTCTGCCATAATGTCGCAGTCCCAATAAAAATCGCAGATCGCCACCATTACTAGTAAAAAAAAAATAATAATAAAAAAGCCATAAAACTATCCCCTAACTTTTGCGCAAACCAATCAATATACGCTTATTGCGATTTTTTTTTACCAAAAATATGTAGAAGAATACATATCAACCTAAACTGAGGGAAAAAAAAAATTTTATATATATTTTTGGGGGATATTTATTATAGCAAAAAGTAAAAAATATTACTTTTTTTTCAAAATTGTCACTTTTTTTGTTTATAGAGAAAAAAATAAAAACCGCAGAGGTTATCAAATACCACCAAAAGAAAGCTCTATTTGTGGGAAAAAAAAAGATGTCAATTTTGTTTGGGAGCCACGTCACCCGACCGCGCAATTGTCAGTTAAAGCGACGCAGTGCCGAATCGCAAACAGTGCTCTGGTCTTTGGGCAGCCAAATGGTCCGGGGCTAAAGTGGTTAATAAAGCTGTGGCCTTACCCTTTCCAACCTAATGGTTGTAAGTGTTTTATTAAATGGGGTGAAAGGGCAAGGGTGGTGGAAATTTGATCCCATTGTGTTACATTCATTTGTACCTAGGCACATTGCGCCTCAGCAGTCATGTCTCTGGAAGGAAAACAAGGGACAGCTAAAGAATGGTGAAGTTGTAAAACCGAAGCAGATGTTAGATCAATAAAGAACCAATCTATATTGATTTAGAGTATGGCCACAAACATAGTGGATTAAGTATATCAGTACCAAACATAAAAGTAGGCAGAAAAGGAGCTTGGAATTTGAATAGCAGTAACTGCTTCTGAAATACCTGTCTCACTGAGTCTTGTTGTAACAATCCCATCAACCAGTCGACACCAATGTGAATGTGCAGGCTGGTGATGGGATTAAATAGGGCTAGTAGGGCCAGCTGAAGTTGATTGCTAATAAGCAAGCAAGGTTCAGCTGTTGCCGGGATTACAGAGCATTGCACCAGGTGAATGGCTGCATAGCTCTGTGAAAGTTCTCTGATGGGCTGGCGCAGGGCACGGGCCCACCCAGAGAGGGCAGAGCCACATCCCGCATCATCACGCCACCAGCGCGCATAAGGCCTGCCTGTCCGAGCTTCACACTGCAGCGCAAACAGGAAGGGATTCATCTTGGGATGGATGGACCCCTGCAGGCAAATCAGTACCGAGCCCTGGCCAAACTAGTGACCAGTATCAGGGGACCCCTGCGCGCCGGGCAGCGGAATACAATGCCGCACACCCGCGAGTCATCCACTGACGGGACCGAGGCCGCACCAGACACAGCCTAACAGAGAAACCCAACCAAGAATCCCAGTGGTGTTCCGGGGAGAGTAAAAGAAAAAAGGCGCCTCTAAATGCAAAATTAAACAAGATTAAAAACACTTACAGAATCAAGGATAAGAAGAGGCATAACATGGATGTATGAAGCAGGTGATCCGGCATCAGGAGGTCCCAGTGTATCACAGCTTTCCAGGGATAAAGATATGCAGCAACAGAAGGTCCCAGGATAACCAGTAGGTGAACAACCCAGGCTCTGGGAACACTGGTGAAGCAATCGTGTTGTCTGAGTCAGCATGGAGCTTGAATCCTGGAAATGAAGTCAGCGGGAGGGGACAACAACCAGCATGGACCGCAAACAGGAAATATGTCATCAAAATGGGACGCGTTTCGGAACTACTGATTGGTTCCTTCTTCAAGCCAATGAAAACAGGTTTGTAGAAGCTGAGCTTCTTATAGTCTATGGGCGGAGCTGTGGGTGGGGCTTTTTCTTTTATTTGTTTTCTATTAGAGATTGCTTCCCTCTTTGAGTGCAGCCCTAAGTGTTTGAAGACCACTTCATCCATCCAACAAAGACAATAACTACCTGGTCCTGACATTCTGAGCGTCCTTGACAAACGTTTTATTCCGGGAGGAGAGTGAGAAGGCAGCGCAACCTGGTGGTTAGCAAGCAGAATTCACCCATCGGTGCCACAATAGAATAATAGACAGACATCGCATTCTTAAACATCATGACAGATCTGTACAAAAATACAAAAAAAGATAACAATAAAGATTCAATAAACAGGGGAAATATATTCCAGCAGATAACATCAACATACAGTGGGGACGGAAAGTATTCAGACCCCCTTAAATGTTTCACTCTTTGTTATATTGCAGCCATTTGCTAAAATCATTTAAGTTCATTTTTTTCCTCATTTATGTACACACAGCACCCCATATTGACAGAAAAACACAGAATTGTTGACATTTTTGCAGATTTATTAAAAAAGAAAAACTGAAGTATCACATGGTCCTAAGTATTCAGACCCTTTGCTGTGACACTCATATATTTAACTCAGGTGCTGTCCATTTCTTCTGATCATCCTTGAGATGGTTCTACACCTTCATTTGAGTCCAGCTGTGTTTGATTATACTGATTGGACTTGATTAGGAAAGCCACACACCTGTCTATATAAGACCTTACAGCCCACAGTGCATGTCAGAGCAAATGAGAATCATGAGGTCAAAGGAACTGCCTGAAGAGCTCAGAGACAGAATTGTGGCAAGGCACAGATCTGGCCAAGGTTACATAAAAATTTCTGCTGCACTTAAGGTTCCTAAGAGCACAGTGGCCTCCATAGTCCTTAAATGGAAGAGGTTTGGGACGACCAGAACCCTCCCTAGAGCTGGCCGTCCGGCCAAACTGAGCTATCGGGGGAGAAGAGCCTTGGTGAGAGAGGTAAGGAAGAACCCAAAGATCACTGTGGCTGAGCTCCAGAGATGCAGTCGGGAGATGGGAGAAAGTTGTAGAAAGTCAACCATCACTGCAGCCCTCCACCAGTCGGGGCTTTATGGCAGAGTGCCTGACGGAAGCCTCTCCTCACTGCAAGACACATGAAAGCCCGCATGGAGTTTGCTAAAAAAAACACCTGAAGGACTCAGAGATGGTGAGAAATAAGATTCTCTGGTCTGATGAGACCAAGATAGAACTTTTTGGCCTTAATTCTAAGTGTGGAGAAAACCAGGCACTGCTCATCACCTGTCCAATATAGTCCCAACAGTGAAGCATAGTGGTGGCAGCATCATGCTGTGGGGATGTTTTTCAGTTGCAGGGACAGGACGACTGATTGCAATCGAGGGAAAGATGAATGCGGCCAAGCACAGGGATATCCTGGACGAAAACCTTCTCCAGAGTGCTCAGGACTCTCAGACTGGGCCGAAGGTTTACCTTCCAACAAGACAATGACCCTAAAAACCATCTCAAGGATGATCAGAAGAAATTGACAGCACCTGAGTTAAATATATAAGTGTCACAGCAAAGGGTCTGAATACTTAGGACCATGTGATATTTCAGTTTTTCTTTTTTAATAAATCTGCAAAAATGTCAACAATTCTGTGTTTTTCTGTCAATATGGGGTGCTGTGTGTACATTAATGAGGAAAAAAAATTGAACTTAAATGATTTTAGCAAATGGCTGCAATATAACAAAGAGTGAAAAATTTAAGGGGGTCTGAATACTTTCCGTCCCCACTGTACATGCATTTATAGATATTAAGGCAATATTTCAAATTACTCAAATGGGATATGTACCTCTAGGTTGTATAACCCCATAGGTGAAGTGATCCCCAAAATAGGGGAATAACACTCCATCTAGAGATCTAATTAGCACACCCCCCATTTTAAACCCCTCGAGATATGGTTTAAAGTTAAATGCCTCATTGAGGCCAGAAGGTATAGTAGCGTTGAGGTGGAAAATCCACCTCAGTTCACTCTGTAAAAGTAGTTTATTTGAGTCACCACCTCTCGGGTTGGTGGAAATTTGATATAGTGCGAGAAAACGCACTTTAGGAGTGTGATCAGTATGGACCATGCGACTGTGTCTCCCAAGGGGTAATGCAGGGTCTTTTTTACTGATACTAGTAATGTGTCTATAGATTCTTTGCCAAAATGCAAGCTTAGTTTTACCGACATAGTAACAACTGCATCCACACTTCAGTAGGTAGACAACCCCTGCAGTGCGACAATTCACAAAATGTTTCGAACTAAACCTTTCTCCATTTGGCAGATCTATACTCTTCCTATTGTCCATATATTGGAAATAATTACAATTGCCGCATTTAAATGTACCTGTTGGTTTAACTTTCTTTTAATGGATTCCATATTCACTATGGACAAGTTTATCACGTAGAGAAGGAGCTCTATGGAAAGTGATTGATGGTTGGGCAGAAACAAAAGGTGCTAATATAGTATCCAAGGAGGAGTGTTTATGCCGCGTACACACGGTCGGACTTTTCGTCTACAAAAGTCCAACGGACGCTGACGGACTAAAGCTGGCTGGTAATCCGATCGTGTGTGGGCTTCTCCGGACTTTCAACGGACTTTTTTAGCCTCAAATCCGACGGACTTTAGATTTGAAACATGCTTCAAATCTTTACGTCGTAAGTACGACGGACCCCGAAATCCGCTCGTCTGTGTGCTAGTCCGACGGACAAAAACCCATGCTAGGGCAGCTATTGGCTACTGGCTATGAACTTCCTTATTTTAGTCCGGTGTACGTCATCACGTACGAATCCGTCGGACTTTTGTGTGGTCGTGTGTAGGCAAGTCCGTTCGTAAGAAAGTCTGCCGCAAGTCCGCCGAAGGTACGTCGGAAGTCTGTCGGACAGGCTGTCGGACTTTTGTAGACGAAAAGTCCGACCGTGTGTACGCGGCATTAGAGGTGTTTCATTTGCTCACATACCTTTTGCTAAATGATGTCCCTTTCTCATCCCAAAAGCTGGGGAGGCATGACTATAGCTGGCCATCCACCAGTAGAATTTTGCTTGAAAGTTTTTTTTTCCAGAATATTTCATTTTCTAATACTTAAAGGGGTCAGATTGACCACTGTTTTCATCCATAGTGAGTAAAAAAATCAAAGGAGCAAATGTTACATTTTTCTCAGATTTTTAGCAGTGTTTGTGTTTTTCATTTGTCAAATTCCATCGATTCTGAAACTGAATGCTAAAAAGCAAACAAAATTTTGAAGTAATGTAGAACAACATTCCTGTCTCTAATGCATGACATTGTAGAACAGATGCTACATAATTACCTAACTCTGCCAGACCAATACCCAGCTCTGCTTTACCTTGCCCTTACCCATGAATGGAGACCACACCATGCTGGAGTAATTATTGGCCGTAGCAGCCATTTTTTATTAACACTCAAGTAAATATACATAACTTTATAAAACAACTGTTAAACCACCACCCATCAGTTACATACTTGCGTTGGTCTTTGCAGGAAAACCTCAAGCTTGTCGCACAATCCAATCCGGCACTGCGGTACTTTAAACTTAAATAGACCTCCAGCTGACATGCTAGCTCGGAGACAACCAAACACTGACCGCAGTGCACCCATTAACCAAATTACAGCTAAACCACCGTTAGCTGGAATACCACCAACGGGACCCATACCCCCGATGGGTCCCAAACTCTTCCATATCCTTGGTTACTTCCTTCACCCGCAAAGACCAACAACCCGCCACTGCTACGACATCCTGCGTCAATTGTACTGTGGAAAAAAGACTTATCGTGTGTTGCAAAGCAAGCAATGCCTATACAAACCTTCTTCAAGGGAGGAAGGGTGGGAAGCTCGCTCCCAAAGCTACCACTGAGCTGGGGAGGGACACACGTGTTGCTTCATGCAGTTAGCTCCTCCCCCTGCCTAACCCACCAATCTCCTAAACTTTTACATAAACTCTATTCTCCCTGTGCCCTGCTTAACCCTGTCATGCCCGCCCTTCACTTATGTCATTTCATTTCCTTTTGCTCCGGGCTTCTCTTTAATGAATGTACAGTTGAGATTTTTCTTAGGAACGTTCAAATGAAACTCTACTAGTGACAATGGCCAGGTTTATGGCTGTCCCTATGATAAGGCAAGGTTATGCCAAGGTGGTGGTGCCCTCCAGGAGTAGCAGTAGAGACCCCTTCTTGACCCCAGACTCCTCAGCTGACTCCAAATAAACAGTCGGCTCCAAGAAACAGTAGAGGCAAGGCCACTGTCTATGCATGATGCAAATACTATACTGGTATAGATCATGGCCTTCAATGAGTCATGCAATTGACAGTGCTATGTTTTTCTCTGCTTCCGTAGTGCTACCTTCCTGGGAGCCTTTGTAAATTCAATAGGCTATTTCCCAACACAGTGCCGAGGCAGCCAGGCACACAGCAAATAGTCAATTTACTCTGGCCCATTGAACAGTCTGGGGATCTCTTTTTGAAATGTATTTGCTTGTAGAACTAGTAACAGGAGGGAGATTGGGGCGATGTGGGATACTCCAAAAAGGGAGCTATTGCTAGCAGAGAACACTTCCCACTCAGTAACAGTAGCACATCTGGGCAAGTTGAGCAATGCCGGGCTAACTTTCCCTTTCGTTGGAAAGTGGATGCTATTACTTACCTGAGAATACGACTGCCTGTGGACTTTTCTGGACTCTACACTAGAAACTTCCTGTTGGAAATGCATGACATCCACCACAGGTGGAATAAGCCCACCTTTTCCTGGTTTGGGCGTGTGTCTATTCTAAAGATGATGGTCCTTCCATGCTTCCTCTATAAACTCCAAACCTTGCCGATATGCCTGTCACCTTCTTTCTTTGCTTTTTACAAGGCAATGTGTCAGGCTTCCTTGTAGAATAACAAATCCACGTGGATAAGTTGGGTGAAGCTGGTTCTGCCAAATCTAAAGGGGATATTAGCCTACCAGATCTACAGCGTTATTACTGGGCTTCACAACTGATCGGGGGGAGGGGATTTGTTTGGCTGCAAAGGGTGGTTTGGCATGAAACATTTGGTTTTGGGGCTTGACTTGAAACTTGGTACCATGGTTCCTTAGAAAACATGTGCCAACAGCTTTTGTCTCGCATTCCCTTACTGGAACCTCCCTATACACCTTTGACAGAAGTTGTGACTCTTACATGGTGTCCTCTAAACTTTGCCCTATCAGCCTGTCAGAGGTTATCCAGACTTCCCTTCTGGACTACACAAAGCCTTCCTGGCCGCTGAATGGCTGAACTCAGAGGTGTTGACAAAACTTTTTTTTTCAACGGACAACATGCCCATGCTGGAGACTCTCTGTGTAGGGGCAGGCTCTCCTATCCCTTTCCTCTTATGGTTCCCTAAATGCTGGGGGTATATGGGTGTGTAGGAGGGGGTCTTCCCACCGTGGGTCTTAGGGGACCTTGATACTACTATGTTTGTTTCTCTGTGTATTGTTCACGTTGACTCCTTTATTCAAAAGTTTGTTTTATTATATATTGTCCAGGTACTCGCTTCCAGGTTTAGGCCCCACTACCTGATAGGTAGATCACACATTTCTGATTTGTGTATTCTTCCCTGCTTTCTTTCAGGAAGTGATGATGCAACATCTTGTACTTACCTTGCAAAGTATGTGCTGTACTTGGAACTTGTTCGTTGTATCATCTCGTTTATTCAATAAAACGTTTATGAAACAAAACAAAAAAAAAGGCTAAGTCCACCTATAAAAAATAAATAATAAAATAATAAAAACATTTTCAAAAGTGACAGCTGTTGCAGGGGAGAATAACCCCCGCACAGTGTCACTGGAGGAAGGGGAGCAGTTTGGGGGCGATGGGGGGGGGGGCTATTGCATTATGGTACATGCTACATACATACAGATCTAACATATAACATGGTAACAAAAGATGTAGTTAGCCTTTAAAGTTCACCTTTTCACTAAGAATTGAAAAGGTAAACAGGCTGCCATGTGTCTGAACTTTTTTCTGCAGCTCGTTACCATGGCTCCAACAAGGCCATCTTGGCCCCTGCTAGCTCCATTAGTAGACCATTGTGTAATATTCACAATAAAGGACAATATCCCGCCATGCCATAAATCCAGCACTGACTAATAAATCTGTTTATTGCTTAGAGAAAGCATCGGCTGACATAAGCGTCAGCCATCTCTAGGAATAAAGCGTCTTCTTAGCACCAAATGGCGCACAGGAGGTGGCTCCGTACCTTGTATGTTATCTCAGGCCAAGCTGCAAAGCTATGGTGGGAAGATCAGTCAAGAAATAGCTTGGTTACCATGGAGACCGCAGAGAAGGCAAGGGAGCCAGAAGGTACAGAGGTGGAATGCATCGGGCTCAATATGGTACTGATAAACATTCATGTGACAGACATTATATTTACTTATTGGTACAAAATATTCCAGTATGACACAAGAATGGGCCCCACCACAGAACAGCCAGTGCAAACATTACCCCGAATCTCTGTAGTGCCCCTTAAAGAAGCATTCTGCTATCCCTCTCTTTGCATGAGCGTGACTGTTTGCAGAGGGCAAGTGTGAGCAAATAAAGAGCTAAAATAAATATCTAAAGCTTAAATGTTTTTCTTAGATTTGATTGAATACAGTAGCCCCTAACACGTGGACTTTACCCCCCAGATCCCTCCACTCTGATCACACTCCCAGATCCCCCCCATCCCTCCACTCTGATCACACCCCCATATTCCCCCCATCCCTCCACTCTGATCACACCCCCAGATCCCCCCACATTCCTCCACTCTGATCACACTCCCAGATCCCCCCCATCCCTCCACTCTGATCACACCCCCAGATTCCCCCCATCCCTCCACTCTGATTACACCCCCAGATCCCCCCACATCCCTCCACTCTGATCACAACCCCAGATCCCGCCATCCCTCCACTCTGATCACACCCCCAGATCCCCCCACATCCCTTCACTCTTCCCTCCACTCTGATCACACCCCCAGATCTCCCCCACATCCCTCCACTCTGATCACACCTCCAGATCCCCCCATCCCTCCACTCTGATCACACCCCCACATTCCCCCCATCCCTCCACTCTGATCACACCCCCAGATCCCCCCACATCCCTCCACTCTGATCACACCTCCAGATCCCCCCACTTCCCTCCACTCTGATCACACCCCCAGATCCCCCCCATCCCTCCACTCTGATCACACCCCCACATTCCCCCCATCCCTCCACTCTAATCACACCCTCAGATCCCCCCCATCCCTCCACTCTGATCACACCCCCAGATCCCCTCATCCCTCCACTCTGATCACACCCCCAGATCCCCCACATCCCTCCACTCTGATCACACTTCCAGATCCCCCCACATCCCTCCACTCTGATCACACCCCCAGATCCCCCCACATCCCTCCACTCTGATCACACTCCCAGATCCCGCCATCCCTCCACTCTGATCACACCCCCAGATCCCCCCACATCCCTCCACTCTGAACACACCCCCAGATCCCCCCACATCCCTCCACTCTGAACACACCCCCAGATACCCCCATCCCTCCACTCTGATCACACCCCCAGATCCCCCCCCCCACATCCCTCCACTCTGATCACACCCCCAGATCCCCCCACATCCCTCCACTCTGATCACACCCCCAGATCCCCCCCATCCCTCCACTATGATCACACCCCCAGATCCCCCCTATCCCTCCACTCTGATCACACCCTCAGATTCCCCCCATCCCTCCACTCTGATCACACCCCCAGATCCCCCCATCCCTCCACTCTGATCACACCCCCAGATCCCCCCACATCCCTCCACTCTGATCACACCCCCAGATCCCGCCACATTCCTTCACTCTGATCACACCCCCAGATCCCGCCACATTCCTTCACTCTGATCACACCCCCAGATCCCCCTCCATCCCTCCACTATGATCACACCCCAGATCCCCCCCCCATCCCTCCACTCTGATCACACCCTCAGATCCCCCCCATTCCTCCACTCTGATCACACCCCCAGATCCCCCCATCGCTCCACTCTGATCACACCCCCAGATCCCCCCACATCCCTCCACTCTGATCACACCCCCAGATCCCCCCACATTCCTCCACTCTGATCACACTCCCAGATCCCCCCCATCCCTCCACTCTGATCACACCCTCAGATCCCCCCCATCCCTCCACTCTGATCACACCCCCAGATCCCCCACATCCCTCCACTCTGATCACACTCCCAGATCCCCCCATCCCTCCACTCTGATCACAACCCCATGGCCCCCCCTTCCCTCCACTCTGATCACACCCCCAGGTCCCCCCCATCCCTCCACTCTGATCACACCCTCAGATCCCCCCCATCCCTCCACTCTGATCACACCCCCAGATCCCCCCACATTTCTCCACTCTGAACACACCCCCAGATACCCCCATCCCTCCACTCTGATCACACTCCCAGATCCCCCCCCCCACATCCCTCCACTCTGATCACACCCCCAGATCCCCCCACATTCCTCCACTCTGATCACACCCCCAGATCCCCCCACATCCCTTCACTCTGATCACACCCCCAGATCCCCCCCATCCCTCCACTATGATCACACCCCCAGATCCCCCCCCATCCCTCCACTCTGATCACACCCCCAGATCCCCCATCCCTCCACTCTGATCACACCCCCAGATCCCGCCACATCCCTTCACTCTGATCACACCCCCAGATCCCCCCCATCCCTCCACTCTGATCACACCTACAGTTCCCCCCCATCCCTCCACTCTGATCACACCCCCAGATCCCCCCCATCCCTCCACTCTGATCACACCCCCAGATCCCCCCATCCCTTCACTCTGATCACACCCCCAGATCCCCCCCATCCCTCCACTCTGATCACACCCCCAGATCCCCCCATCCCTCCACTCTGATCACACCCCCAGATCCCCCCACATCCCTCCACTCTGATCACACCCCCAGATCCCCCTCCATCCCTCCACTCTGATCACACCCCCGGATCCCCCCACATCCCTCCACTCTGATCACACCCCCAGATCCCCCCATCCCTCCACTCTGATCACACTCCCAGACCCCCCCCCCCCCCACATCTCTCCACTCTGATCACACCTCCAGATCCCCTCATCTCTGCACTCCGATTACACCCCGAGATCCATCCCCCCACTCTGATTACACCCACAGATCCCCCCCATCTCTGCACTCTGATCACACCCACAGATCCCCCCCATCCCTCCACTCTAATCACACCCCAGATCCCCCAAATCCCTCCACTCTGATCACACCCCAGATCTCCCCCACCCCTCCACTCTGCTTACACCTCCAGAGTGGAGAGATGGGGGGATCTGATCACACCCCAGATCCCCCCCCCATCTCCCCACTCTGATCACACCCCCAGTTAACCCCATCCCTCCACTTTGACCACACCTCCAGCAAGAGCCTCTTTTTCCTCTGTATCACCCAGCCATGATATGCACTGAACAGGACCGAGATATCAAACTGTCAACCTATTCCTGCAGGCATCTCTCCACTCTGATCACACCCCCAGATCCCCCCACATCTCTCCACTCTGATCACACCCCCAGATCCCCCCATCCCTCCACTCTGATCACACCCCAGATTCCCCCCATCTCCCCACTCTGATCACACTCCCAGATGCCCCCCATCCCTCCACTCTGATCACACCCCCAGATCCCCCCCATCCCTCCACTCTGATCAC
Source organism: Aquarana catesbeiana (assembly GCF_042186555.1). Taxonomy (NCBI): domain Eukaryota; kingdom Metazoa; phylum Chordata; class Amphibia; order Anura; family Ranidae; genus Aquarana; species Aquarana catesbeiana. Next base: position 925,441,297 of record NC_133324.1, on the reverse strand, counting down.
ACCTCGAGATCCCCCCCATCCCTCCACTCTGATCACACCCCCAAATCCCCCCACTCTGATCACACCTCCAGATTCCCCCCCATCTCCCCACTGTGATCACAACCCCAGATCCCCCCACTCTGATCACACCCCCAGATCCCGACATCTCTGCACTCTGATCACACCCCCAGATCCCCTCATCCCTCCAGTCTGATCACACCCCCAGATCCCCCCATCCCTCCACTCTGATCACACCCCCAGATCCCCCCCATCCCTCCACTCTGATCACACCCCCAAATCCCCCCACTCTGATCACACCTCCAGATTCCCCCCCATCTCCCCACTGTGATCACAACCCCAGATCCCCTCATCCCTCCAGTCTGATCACACCCCCAGATCCCCCCATCTCTCCACTCTGATCACACCTCCAGATCCCCCCCATCCCTCCACTCTGATCACACCTCCAGACCCCCCCCCCATCTCCCCACTCTGATCACACCCCCAGATCCCCCCACATCCCTCCACTCTGATCACACTCCCAGATCCCCCATCCCTCCACTCTGAAAAAACCCCCAGATCCCCCCCATCCCTCCACTCTGATCACACTCCCAGATCCCCCATCCCTCCACTCTGAACAAACCCCCAGATCCTCTCCATCCCTCCACCCTGATCACACCCCCAGATCCCCCCCATCCCTCTACTCTGATCACACCCCCAGATCCCCCCCACATCTCTCCACTCTGATCACACCCCCAGATCCCCCCATCCCTCCACTCTGATCACACCCCCAGATCCCCCCATCCCTCCACTCTGATCACACCCCCAGTTCCCCCCCATCCCTCCACTCTGATCACACCCCCAGATCCCCCCATCCCTCCACTCTGATCACACCCCCAGGTCCCCCCCATCCCTTCACTCTGATCACACCCCCAGGTCCCCCCCATCCCTTCACTCTGATCACACCCCCAGGTCCCCCCCCATCCCTTCACTCTGATCACACCCCCAGTCCCCCCCATCCCTCCACTCTGATCACACCCCCAGATCCCCCCATCCCTCCACTCTGATCACACTCCCAGATCCCCCCATCCCTCCACTCTGATCACACCCCCAGATCCCCCCATCCCTCCACTCTGATCACACCCCCAGATCCCCCCATCCCTCCACTCTGATCACACCCCCAGTTCCCCCCCATCCCTCCACTCTGATCACACCCCCAGATCCCCCCATCCCTCCACTCTGATCACACCCCCAGATCCCCCCATCCCTCCACTCTGATCACACCCCCAGTTCCCCCCCATCCCTCCACTCTGATCACACCCCCAGATTCCCCCATCCCTCCACTCTGATCACACCCCCAGGTCCCCCCCATCCCTTCACTCTGATCACACCCCCAGGTCCCCCCATCCCTTCACTCTGATCACACCCCCAGGTCCCCCCCCATCCCTTCACTCTGATCACACCCCCAGTCCCCCCCATCCCTCCACTCTGATCACACCCCCAGATCCCCCCACATCCCTCCACTCTGATCACACCCCCAGATCCCCCCCATCCCTTCACTCTGATCACACCCCCAGATCCCCCCCCATCCCTTCACTCTGATCACACCCCCAGATCCCCCCCCATCCCTTCACTCTGATCACACCCCCAGGTCCCCCCCATCCCTTCACTCTGATCACACCCCCAGGTCCCCCCCCCATCCCTTCACTCTGATCACACCCCCAGTCCCCCCCATCCCTCCACTCTGATCACACCCCCAGATCCCCCCACATCCCTCCACTCTGATCACACCCCCAGATCCCCCCCCATCCCTTCACTCTGATCACACCCCCAGATCCCCCCCCATCCCTTCACTCTGATCACACCCCCAGATCCCCCCACATCCTTCCACTCTGATCACACTCCAAGATCCCCCCACATCCCTCCACTCTGATCACACCCCCAGATCCCCCCCCATCCCTTCACTCTGATCACACCCCCAGATCCCCCCACATCCTTCCACTCTGATCACACTCCAAGATCCCCCCACATCCCTCCACTCTGATCACACCCCCAGATCCCCCCACATCCTTCCACTCTGATCACACCCCCAGATCCCCCCACATCCCTCCACTCTGATCACACCCCCAGATCCCCCCCATCCCTCCACTCTGATCACACCCCCAGATCCCCCCACATCCCTCCACTCTGATCACACCCCCAGATCCCCCCCCATCCCTCCACTCTGATCACACCCCCAGATCCCCCCACATCCTTCCACTCTGATCACACTCCAAGATCCCCCCCATCCCTTCACTCTGATCACACCCCCAGGTCCCCCCCATCCCTTCACTCTGATCACACCCCCAGATCCCCCCACATCCTTCCACTCTGATCACACTCCAAGATCCCCCCACATCCCTCCACTCTGATCACACCCCCAGATCCCCCCCCATCCCTCCACTCTGATCACACCCCCAGATCCCCCCCCATCCCTCCACTCTGATCACACCCCCAGATCCCCCCCATCCCTCCACTCTGATCACACCCCCAGATCCCCCCCATCCCTTCACTCTGATCACACCCCCAGGTCCCCCCCATCCCTTCACTCTGATCACACCCCCAGATCCCCCCCACATCCTTCCACTCTGATCACACTCCAAGATCCCCCCACATCCCTCCACTCTGATCACACCCCCAGATCCCCCCCATCCCTCCACTCTGATCACACCCCCAGATCCCCCCCCATCCCTTCACTCTGATCACACCCCCAGGTCCCCCCCATCCCTTCACTCTGATCACACCCCCAGGTCCCCCCCATCCCTTCACTCTGATCACACCCCCAGATCCCCCCATCCCTTCACTCTGATCACACCCCCAGGTCCCCCCCATCCCTTCACTCTGATCACACCCCCAGGTCCCCCCCATCCCTCCACTCTGATCACACCCCCAGATCCCCCCCCATCCCTCCACTCTGATCACACCCCCAGATCCCCCCCATCCCTTCACTCTGATCACACCCCCAGGTCCCCCCCATCCCTTCACTCTGATCACACCCCCAGGTCCCCCCCATCCCTCCACTCTGATCACACCCCCAGATCCCCCCCATCCCTTCACTCTGATCACACCCCCAGATCCCCCCACATCCCTCCACTCTGATCACACCCCCAGATCCCCCCCCATCCCTCCACTCTGATCACACCCCCAGGTCCCCCCCATCCCTTCACTCTGATCACACCCCCAGATCCCCCCATCCCTTCACTCTGATCACACCCCCAGGTCCCCCCCATCCCTTCACTCTGATCACACCCCCAGGTCCCCCCCATCCCTCCACTCTGATCACACCCCCAGATCCCCCCCCATCCCTCCACTCTGATCACACCCCCAGATCCCCCCCATCCCTTCACTCTGATCACACCCCCAGGTCCCCCCCATCCCTTCACTCTGATCACACCCCCAGGTCCCCCCCATCCCTCCACTCTGATCACACCCCCAGATCCCCCCCATCCCTTCACTCTGATCACACCCCCAGATCCCCCCACATCCCTCCACTCTGATCACACCCCCAGATCCCCCCCCATCCCTCCACTCTGATCACACCCCCAGATCCCCCCACATCCTTCCACTCTGATCACACTCCAAGATCCCCCCACATCCCTCCACTCTGATCACACCCCCAGATCCCCCCACATCCTTCCACTCTGATCACACTCCAAGATCCCCCCACATCCCTCCAGTCTGATCACACCCCCAGACCCCACCCCCCCCATCCCTCCACTCTGATCACATAGAAAGCATTTGACAGGCGTTGAGCAGGTACTGTATCGCCTTCTCATCACTTGCTCTAATCCTTGACTGCTGCACCAGCCGCACCAGCATGACGCAGCCACGTGCATTGCACCCCTTTCACTTGAAGGCACTACATTTTTTAAAGTGACACTAAACAATATCCTTATTGTCCGAAAATAATCTATACATCTCCACTACTTAATGTCCCTGTAATCTATTTTTCATGAAATTATTTCTTACTGTGTTTTTCTGCCTTCTTGTAATGTCCTCCCATGAGCTCCTGAACCTCTCCTTTGCCCATCACTTTGGTTTGGAGCAAGCAGTGCATGTCAGTTGCAGTCATGTGCACTGTTCTATGCACACTATCCCGTAGTTTGCATTCAATAACAAAAAGGCATTCTCTAAATGGTGGCCATAGTGAGTGCCGCTACAGGTAGAGTCAGGGCCAAGCCAAAGCAGGGACAGAAGAGGCAACTGTCTTGGTTTCTGTGGTTGGGGGGGGGGGGGGAGGGGGTGTCAGCAAGAGCCTCTTTTTCCTCTGTATCACCCAGCCATGATATGCACTGAACAGGACCGAGATATCAAACTGTCAACCTATTCCTGCAGATAAAGGGGGGGGACACAGCTTTCCCAATATAATCACCAGAGTACCGGCTGTTAGTGTAATAGCCACCCACTCTGTTTTAGAAGCTCTGTGAAAGCCTAGTCCTGTTGTTCATTCACTTATGAGGGGATACACTTTGGCGTTTTTTCCTCGGGTGTCTGATGACCTTGTCCATGCACTGGTAGACCCCCAAAAAATATGTTCCTGATGTTTCCCAAAGTGTGGGAATAGTACCACTACAGGTAGGAGGAAATGTGGTTTCTGGCAGAGCTATTTTTTTAGAATGGAAATGGGATTAGCTCCGCGCTTAGGATAGAAAGGTAGGTATGCAGCCTCCCCTAATAGCACCCCCCAAATCTAAAAGGGGGTGTCTATAAATAATCAAGTAAAAGGTATGGGGAGAGTGGCGCTCCCTATAATGATGGGAACAGGGTCCCTACATAAACACAAATATGTGTACTGCACCCACGTGTAAATGTGCTATCAACCACCTAAAATAAGATAAATGTAAGTATATTATGTAAACAATATGTGTTTTACCGTGTTTCAATGTGTATGTATATACAATAGCAAAGTATCTACTAGTTGATGCAAATAAATCAAAAGCTTCAGTGGTGCAAACTATGCAAATGCACTACCAGCAGAAAACGGGGGTCTCACCCACAGAAATTCCCCTCTATCAATAGAAAGTGACATCCAAGAAAAATATGACATAGGTGATAAATGTCCAAATCAACTACGTGGAATGGTGAGATTTTAAAATATATATATAAAAATTCCTATATTATAAAGGTGAAGCCTTTAAAATGAACCAAAAAGTGAAAGAAAATATAGGTGAACCTCCAAAAATGGCACAATGTTCATAACAAAAAATGTTCATGCAAAAAATAAATGTTCATACAAAAACATCTAGGTGACTCTTGTGCTCCAAAAACATCTAGTGACTTCTGTGATCCCCCTTAAGGGTCCCCACTCACCAGCTCCTGGCACCCCTACAGGGGTAGAAAGCGTGTATCATTAGAGGTGGATGAGCTCCTATCCCGGCTGGGACGTCCCCACCGATCCTGTGTTCAGCACGACCTCCAACACCACATCAAGGAAGTGATTCACTGGCTTTCTGTAGTCACATCCTTTAGAGGAAAAGACAGGGCTCCCATAGTGCAGCAGTTTAAAAACTTTTATTTATAAAAACCAATAAAAGCAATACTTCCCACCATGGGAAAAAACACTACAGCTATGGTCAAAATTAGCAGTGTCCAGGGAGCGAACGGCTCTCAGTGTGCACCTCAGCTGTGCTCCAAGCTCCCTGTCACTATGCCGGATGTGACGTAAGTGCGTAGCTCCGACTTACGCGTTTCGTCATTGACGTTGTCGCCTTTGACAACGTTGATGACGAAATACGTAAGAGGGAGCTACGCACTTACGTCACACCCGGCATAGTGACAGGGAGCTTGTAAGCTACGCACTTACGTCACACCCGGCATAGTGACAGGGAGCTTGGAGCATAGCTGAGGCGCACGCTGAGAGCCGTTCGCTCCCTGGACACTGCTAATTTTGACCATAGCTGTAGTGTTTTTTCCCCTGGTGGGAAATATTGCTTTTATTGTTTTTTATAAATAAAAGTTTTTAAACTGCTGCACTATGGGAGCCCTGTCTTTTCCTTTTGAGGATGTGACTACAGAAAGCCAGTGAAACACTTCCTGGATACGGTGTTGGAGGTGGTGCTGAACACAGGATCGGTGGGGACGTCCCACCCGGGATAGGAGCTCATCCACCTCTAATGATACACGCTTTCTACCCCTGTAGGGGTGCCAGGAGCTGGTGAGTGGGGACCCTTAAGGGGGATCACAGAAGTCATTGGATGTTTTTGGAGCACAAGAATCACCTAGATGTTTTTGTATGAACATTTATTTCTTGTATGAACATTTTTTGTTATGAACATTGTGCCATTTTTGGAGCTTCACCTATATTTTAGTTCACTTTTTGGTTCATTTTTTTGTCTTATTTTTATATATTTTTTGTATGTACATTTTTTGGTATGAATATTTTGCTATTCTGGAGCTTCATCTTTATAATATAGGAATTTTTCTATTTATATTTTAAAATCTCACCATTCGGGGGCGTGGCCTGACGCTGCATGGAGTAGGACGTGTGTGCTCTGGGCTCCGTCCATTACTCCTTTTAAACTACACCCTGCAGCACACAAAGTCCAGCATCCACCTGGAAAACCTGACTAACCTCTGGAGGCCTTCAGCCACACAGCGGCCCGAACGGAGCGGCGTTCTCCCACGCAGCGGCCGCCGCATTCAGGAAAGTCCCGGAGCCCGCGGCCATCTTGGTACACCCGCAGCGGCCGCCGCAGTCAGGAAAGTCCCCGGCTCCGGCCTACTCCCGGAGCCCGCGGCCATCTTGGTACACCCGAAGCTCCACAAAGGCACAGTAATTCCGCTGCCATCCGGGCCCCATTCCACATTTATTAGCCTTAGTCACACTCACACTACCTTCTGAACCCCCCTGCTGTATTCCTGGAGGGGCTTTTCTTGTCCTGGCTGACTAGTTTGATCCGGGCCTACGGTTTGCTCCACACCGAGGACGCCCGCCGCCATCTTGGGGCCTGCTGTCAGATAGGAGACCACAGGAAGATAGAGGTGGTGGATTGCCTAAGAGCCCGGTCCCTCTGCCTTGATCCCCTGTGGCCTGACGCCATCCTGCGACCTGTCGGCCTGACCTCTCCAGCACCAGGGACACAGTGAGTAGCGGCTCTCCCCTTTACCCACGAACCGCACAAAGACTCTAACCTTCTGCAGCATCTGGGCTCCAAAGTCTGTGCCCACAGAGGGAACGCTGTGTCCTGAGGGGTGCGGAACTAAACCGGCCGGCCCCCATCTGTGGGAAAGTCTGCGGCTCTGACTTAGTTCTGGAAGTAGACGACCATCTTGCTACTCCACATACACCCTCCTCCATCCCTCTTCATTTTACTGTATTGGCAGCACGGCTCTCTCCTCTTATAGAATCTGTGCACTGAGTGGCCCATTACCACCTCCCACAGTACCTACAGGAGTCCCCTGGGTTATTGGATACCATATTTGGGACTATATTTTTGACCATTTTGTGCATGTAATCTGATGTGAGTGTGAGGGGCCCTGTCCAGCCACCGGCCTTACAGCTCCAGCTATGCCCGCCAAGACACCTAAAACTCGTTCCACATTATGCAAAAGATCCGGGAAGGGTTTGAAACCTCATACAACTGCCTCAGGCTCTATCCAGCAATATTTAGCTGGCGCACACAGTGGACAAGCCAGAACCTCAAGACCGAGTATCTCTCCCTCCTCCCATGCTGCCTCAGTGAGGGAAAGTTCCCCTGCCTCATCTTACTGCTCAGACCTCATGGAGGATCCCGGATCCCCCGCTGGCTCAGAAATGACATCGTTGATGAGTGGTCTTAAAAAAGAACTTGCTGGTATGTTTCACAGCTTGGAGAAATCTATTAAGAAAGAAATTACCGCTGTGAGAACTGACATGTCCCACCTCTTGCTTAGGGTAGAGGAAACGGAACAGCGTCAGGACTCCCAAGCATCAGCCATAATAGAATTACAGGAGACTGTTACCCAGCTCGCATTTGCTCATCGTGCCTCTCTCTACAAACTCGAGGACCTCGAGAACCGTAACCGTAGAAATAACCTACGTATCAGAGGCCTACCAGAAGCAACCAGAGACAATGACCTAGAGCCATCGATCCGAGGAATTCTCAATACAATCCTGGAAAATCCTGTCACTGACCCACTGCGATTTGATCGTGTACATTGCGCCCTGCGCCCTCGTAATGCAAATTCAGACCAACCCAGAGATGTAATTTGTCGTTTGCACTACTTCGAGGATAAAAACGCCATCGTGACAAAACTGCGGAACACTCCTAACATTGACTTTGACGGAGCAGTCCTTAAAATATTCCCTGATCTGTCCAAGGAAACTCTGGATCGTCGCAGAGCCCTAAAACCGCTCCTTGAACACCTGTGCACAGACGGGATTACTTAAAGATGGGGTTTTCCAGCCTGCTTGATTGCCACCAAAGGTGGTCGCTCTCATACTCTTCGCTTTCCAGAGGAACTCTCTACCTTCCTTCAGGATCTCAATCTTCCACCTGTGGACCTCCTGGGCTGGCAAGACCCCATTCCGAAATTCTCAAACCCCTTGGACCCCCCTTGGAGGAAAACCCCGTCAAAGAAAAGGCGCACGTCAATCCCGGGATCCGCACAGAAACATGGCTGAGATATGCCTTTTTCTACTCATCTCTGTTTGTCTTTTCTTTTCTTTTTTTTTTTTTTTTAAGTGTTTACGGATACCCAAAATTTAAATTTTCATTATGCTTGGGTCAGACTCTTTGAACTCTATTTTCAGCCTCATTGGCTTAGAGGAAGTAGACCTGACATTCATTTTTTCTTTTTTTTTTTTTTCTTTTGGGTATCCCATTGTTTAAATTCAGTTTTTCTGGATCTGAAAGGTTCAATTGCATTCTTTATTGCAGGGTTCGTTAGGTTTACCTTGAAGTTGTAATTAATATTGCTTTGGTTTTCATAACCTTCCCTTTTCCTGTTTGTTATGTTATATCTCTCATGTTCAATTTTTTTTTTTTTTTTTTGCTGGAGCTCATTACAGGTAATCTGATATATGTTTTTTATTTAACAGGCCGAATGCTGGCGGGGCGCACTGCTCTCTCGTTCTTTTTCCTTGGTGCATACCCCGCCCCCCTTCCCCCTTTTCCCTTTTGGGGTTGGTGAGACCGGGCGGCCCACAAGGTCTCTCACCCAGACTCTCATTGTAGTTCTGGATGGCCGCCTGTTCTTTCTCTCCCCACAGGGACCACTGCAGATTTCTGCGTGTCTTACTGATTACTCACACAATTGTGTTATTGCATTTACACGCTTTCTCTTTGTGTTCTCCCTTCTCCTTTCTTCTACCTTTTCTGACTATTTTTCCCCAACCTCCTTTTCCTCCCCTCCACGTTGGCATGCGTGGTAGTATAGGATAGGATGTCCCACTCTGTTGTACCAATGGCGACTCTGACAATTACATCTTATAATGTCCGTGGTCTTAACGTTGCTGCTAAACGACACCAAGTAATACGTGAGCTAAAGCATACTGCTTGCTCTGTTGCCTTTCTTCAGGAAACGCATTTAACCCACACTACACTGGTCAGATTGACCTCACCCTACTTTCCGCAGTGGTATTACATCCTCTCTGACACCAACAAGGCTAAGGGTGTTGCCATTGGTTTCAGTAGTGGGATATCTTTTCGCCTAACAGATATGCTAGCAGACGACTTTGGTCGCTTTCTCTTCCTTAAGGGCTTTATAGGCAACACCCAATGCACGTTTGCAAATATATACTGTCCGAATCAGAATCAACCAACCTTTTTCTCACAAATCCTCACTAAACTATCACAATTTGCCAAAGGTATTATTGTCCTTGCTGGTGACATAAACATGCCCCTCGACCCTACAATGGATACGTCCCAGGGCCGATCAAACATATCGTTTAAACGATTAGCTTTTGTTAAAAAAAGACTCATAGATCATCAATTAATAGATGTCTGGCGCCTGCTCCACCCTAAGGACAAAGACTACTCACACTTCTCTGCGACACACCAGTCTTACTCTAGAATAGATAATATATTTCTGGACCACTTCCATCTTCCTCTCCTCAAATCTACACATATAGGAACCGCAACTTTATCTGACCATGCACCTGTGACAATGCGCATGACCATGCCCACCTTAACCCGTAGCACCAATAACTGGAAACTTAATGATTCCCTTCTCTCTAATCAAACTGAAGTCTCCATGTTGGCCTCTCACTTGACGCATTACTTTAAAGAGAACTTACCTTCTGTAACTTCCCCATCTATTGTATGGGAAGCTCATAAGGCCACTATACGAGGACGATTCATTGAGCTAGGTGCAAGGAAAAAAAGGGAGCATGGTCACCAAATTGCACAGGTACTGCAACAAATAACTAACCTTGATAAACAACATAAACTTTCACTCCACAGCGCTCATCTCAAAGCCCTCACGCTTAAATGTGAAGAACTGAAAAACCTTCTAGACTTAGACACTAAAAAGAAACTTCATCGCATATCACAGAAATTCTATGAATGGGGCAATAAACCAAGCAAATTACTTGCTAGATCCCTTAAGGCTACACAAACTAAGTCTTTTATTCCTAAAATTAAACTTCCAACGGGGGAGCTTGTTCATGCAACTCCACATATTGCCTTTAGGGAATTCTACGCAGATTTATATAATGTTACAAATGGTTTATCTTCTTTGTCCCCATCAGAGAGGCGCTCTCGCATGCTCTCCTATTTGAGGGCGGCAAACCTCCCTAAACTGTCTAGGTCAGCCCTTAGGGAGATGGAAGCAGATTTTTCAGTTGAAGAATTCCAGACCGCTTTAAAATCCTCCCCTTCAGGTAAAGCTCCCGGCCCTGACGGGTTCACTATTCTTTATTACAAAACATTCCAAGACATCTTACTTCCTCGCCTCACGGCCTACGCTGACTCAATTTCCCAATCTTCAGGTTTATGCCCAGAATCCCTTTCAGCACATATTACTGTTATACCTAAACCCGGTAAAGACCCCACTCTTTGCAGCAGCTACAGGCCAATTTCTTTAATAAATACTGACATTAAACTATTTGCCAAGGTGATGGCCAACCGCATACTCCCTCTACTGCCCAATTGGATCTCGGCAGATCAAACAGGTTTCATACCACATAGAGAGGCTAAGGATAACTCCTTACGGACTATTTCCTTAATCCAGTATGTTCAAAGATGTGCCCAGCCCACCCTGCTTCTTTCTACTGATGCTGAAAAAGCATTCGATAGGGTGGACTGGGACTATCTTAAGATGACCTTACGTCACTTTGGATTGGGCCCAAAGATGTTTCACTGCATCTCTTCACTTTATTCTGCCCCCTCTGCGCAAATTCGCATAAATGGCTCGTTAAGTGATCCCTTCACCTTGCATAATGGCACTAGGCAGGGATGCCCTCTCTCCCCCCTTCTCTTTGCTATCACTTTAGAGCCCTTCCTAGCCACAATTAGACGCAATATAAATATACGAGGTATCCAAGTAGGTGCCAGAACTCACAAATATGCCGCCTATGCCGACGACATACTCTTCTTTATCCAACAACCACGTATCTCTCTACCTAACTTAATGTCAGCATTCTCTACCTTTCAAACGATATCAAACTTTAAAATAAACCTTTCCAAATCTGAAATTTTAAACATTAACCTCCCCAGGTCAGAAGCAGCCTCTTTGAAACCCTTTTTTCCATTCAGATGGGAACAGACTCACATGAAATACTTGGGTATATACCTTACACCTAAACTGCACTCACTTTTTAAGTATAATTATATCCCGCTGTTAAATAACATCAGAGAGGACCTAAGAAAATGGACTAATCTATCACACTCATGGTTGGGGAAAATAAACATCATCAAAATGAACATTCTCCCTCGCATATTATTTATTTTTCAGATGATCCCACTGGGTGTACCTATGGGGTTCTTCACTATTCTGCAAGCGATGATCTCCCGCTTTGTGTGGAAGAATAGCCGCCCCAGAATATCTAGAGACGTTCTTTTTCGCTCCAAGTGTTCTGGGGGTCTGGCACTCCCAAATTTTAAGTCTTATTACCATGCTGTCATACTGTCTAGATTGGCAGACTGGAAATACTCTGTTAATTCAAAACTATGGGTACAACTAGAATACTCTCTGAGTGGTGCAGATCTTTCTGTTGCCCCCTGGTTACCCCGAGCTTTTAGGAATATTACCCACACTGTTTCAGCACTCACCTCGTCCACATTGGATATCTGGGATGCCATGCACAGGAAATTTTCCTGGAACTATGACTCTCTTCTGATGCCTCTTCTTAACCACCACTATTTCCTACCAGGTCTATTGGACCCAGGATTTAAATCCTGGTCTCCAGGAGAACCTCTTCTGTTGCATCACGTCTTAAATGCCAATGTAATTAAACCTCTTCCGGGGATCCTCTGCTCTAAACCTATCACATTTATGGATAAGTGGAGATATTATCAATTGCAACGCTTTATACGATCCCTTCCCCACCCATTACGAGGCTTACAGGATCTAAATAGCATAGAAGAAATACTCCACCCAAAAGACCCCCCTCTGCATGGTATCTCATTATTTTACAAAGCTCTTACTGATCTTTCTAATCCTTCATACCCACACTTCCTGGCTAAATGGGAGTTAGATTTAGACTCTCCCCTCACAGACACTCTGAAAGATAAAGTCTTACAACTCGCTCATGTCTCCTCACTTGCTTCAAAAAATGGCAGAAGTCAACTACAAACTACTTTCCAGATGGTACTATACCCCAGTTAAAATGCACCAAATGTTCCCCGACAGCTCCCCATTGTGCTGGAGGAGATGCGGGAACGAAGCCACACATGCTCATATTTGGTGGCACTGCCCATTCATTCGGCCCTTCTGGACCAATGTTCTTAATCTTATATTACAGATTACAGACATCAATCTCCCTCTAGATCCTTGGACCGTCCTCTTTCATGCTACTAAAGAAACAATTGGTACCTATAAACGTTCACTCCTTCCTCATTTACTGAATACTGCCAAGGCCCTAATCCCTACTCTGTGGGGTCAACCCACAATCCCGTCTGTAAAAAATTGGTTACATAAGATCTCAGAGGTTCATCATTTGGAGGACATAACTCACAGCATTAGATGTACTTCCCAGAGACACACTTTAACTTGGGCACCCTGGATAAAGTTCACATCCTCATCCCACTATAAGGAAATCATAACACAACCCGTATGAGCTTACATTTTTAACCATTCTATAGGACCCTTATGACTTAATTTCAGAGATTTCTCCTCTCCTGACTGTGGTTTATCCTACCTCCACATACATTCATACTTATTGGTAATGTTACACTAAAGTATGACGACATGCATGCCAACCCCCCCCCCCCCTCCCCCCTCTTGATCCCACTCTTTAACCTCTCTTCCATTCTTACCTCCATATCTTCTTTTCCCTCACTTTTTCCTTCTATCTGTCTCTCGTTCTGTTTTCTTTTTCCAACTACTTACTCTATTTAGTTGCAATCTTATTTCTTGATTGTCTATTATTCTCACATAAGTTATAAGCCTCTGTTTAATCTATGGCTTTATTTGTCCATTCATCCTTTTATGCACTTACAGTGGCAATTACTTAAATGTTGCGTTATGTTGAGATTAGGTGCACAACGCACCTTCTGTATTTCGCTCATAAGATTGTTTATAATATGTTATTTGTTTATCTTATCTTTCTTTTGTAAAAATTCCTTAATAAACAATTATTAAACAAAAATAAAATCTCACCGTTCCACGTAGTTGATTTGGACATTTATCACCTGTGTTGTATTTTTCTTGGATGTCACTTTCTATTGATAGCGGGGAATTTCTGTGGGTGAGACCCCCGTTTTCTGCTGGTAGTGCATTCGCATAGTTTGCACCACTGACGCTTTTGATTGATTTGCATCAACTAGTAGAAGCTTTGCTATTGTATATACATACACATTGACACACGGTAAAACACATATTGTTTACATAATATACTTACATTTATCTGATTTTAGGTGGTTGATAGCACATTTACACTTGGGTGCAGTACACAGCGTTTATGTAGGGACCCTGTTCCCATCATTATAGGGAGCGCCACTCTCCCCATACCTTTTACTTGAGATCTATTTTTTTTGTCAGCATTGTCTTTTAACATGGCCATTCTATGGTACCCAAGAACTGATAAAGGGATCTTTCGAGGCTCCAAAACTTTGCTGTTTGCTATAACGATGTGATCGCTGAATAAAAGTTTGGACCCATTTTTGGAAACCCATGGTGTGCTGGTGACATTTTCTGCTCCAAGAACAAATGGGAGCACATTATTTTATCCTTTGAAACTCACCATATTCTGTACAGGTCATGGCAGGTGTCACTCATGTCTGTAAATTCTCGCTGTTGTAATATGCTATGGAATGATAATCAAGCACAAGTAGGAGAATGGTTATCTATGTTGTCGATATCACCATATTTTGTGTAGATCGTGAAAGGTGTTACTTGTGTCTCCATGGTTTTATTTGCTCAGTCTATGCACTGCTACCCAAGCAGGAAAGGTAGCATGGCTTTTTAGGTTGTGGAAATCACCATATTCCATGTACTGTAGGTTAAGGCAGGTGTTACTCATGTCTTCATAGTCTCTGTGATTTACTATGCTTAGTCTATGAAATGCTAATCAGGCATAAGTGGGAGCATGATTATTTATGTTGTTGCTATATTTTGTGTAGGTTGTGCTAGGTCTTACTTGTGCCTGTATAGTCTCCATGGTTTAATATGCTTGTAGGTGATTACGGAGACAATAATTCACACTGGCAGGTGCAATAGAACATGTATTGAAGGAATGTAACAGTTCACAACAAGCCCGGTGGGACAGCCACCCGGCCGGGCACACTCAAAGTTCAGTAGCGCGACAGAGTAGATTCCAGATGGAATGACAATGTCTTTTGAGAGGGGACCGAATGAGGCCTGGCCGTCTGGTCCAAATCGGGAGTTGGTACAGAAGTGATGAGGCCTGACTACTTGCCCTCCTCCTCAGGAAACTTTCCCTAGAGCTGTTACTGTTCCTCACAGATGGGGTAGCTGTCCCTACTCTGTCCACTCGCCAGTAATGCCGAAACCTGGAAGCCAGGGCCTTATATAAGCTCTGCCTGACCCAAGATGGCTGCTTGAGTTACATGGGGTGGCAGCATCCAATAAGCTTCCCCAGTGACCCAGGAAACCATAGAGGAACATTTTTCCTCCTGACTTCCTCACGGCTGAGTGCGGCCTGCTGTGGAGAAAATAGACTGCACCTGCCTACACGCTGAGTCTATGGTATGCTAACCAAGCACAAGTGAGCATTATGTTATGGATCTCTGGGAGCCACTCTCAGGTGGGCAGTGTATTGTTAGGCTGTTGACTTTCTCAGAGTGAAGTTGCATAGTGAAGAACATCCAGCCTAGAGTCCTGGGAACAAGAAGGAGTACTGAGCTCCCATTGGGGAGATTTTCCTTCGCTTCCTGTACCTAAATTCCTATTTTAGACAGTTGTCACTGAAACTGGTGACCCCATCAAAAGATTTTCCCTCTGGTGCTACTACAGTGATCTCCCCCAGCTTGCAGGTCCCGTGCCAAGCAGCTGCCCCGCTGCACAATTAAATTTTGGAATACATGCAAAGCGTTCTCTGATTGGACGAGATGGAAAGGTAGGTCGGTTGAGTCACAATCTTTACCTTGTCCAAAAAGTGATTTCCAGCTTCCATGGGGATCTCGCAGGTATGATGCATACAGTACAGTACTTAAAGTACAGTGGTCCAAGCTGGACCAATGTAATAAATTGCCATACCTATACTTCAGCTTTAAGGGTTCCAGCTCCAACCATTCATACTTCTAAGTATCAGGATTTAATTGACTGGAGGTGTCCCTTGGCCAGCATCTCAGTCCATGAAAAAGATGATGACCTTGGATGATGATCAAATAAAGATGATGTGCTGCCATCCTTCTAAAAGAGAAAGAAAGTCAAGTCAAGTGAAAGGCATTGTCAGGAGGAGTATAGCTATTTCTGAGAGGCAGTGAACAGCTGTTACACATAAACATTGCTTAGCATTCATGCATTTTACGAGAAAATTATTTAATCCTAAGACCACTTTAAACTGTCTCCTTTTGTCGGAGACACTTAGGTAAATGGTGGGGTTTTTATATATTTATAGCAGCCCTGAACTGAGATTGCCTTCTAAGGAAGCAAAGTGGTGAAACTGAGTGTAGGAGCTAATCAGGAATTTTATGCTATTCTATGTTTAGTACTATATATGATAAATAACCATGCTAGTACATATTTCCATCAAAATAGGTAAACAGATATGAATAGTTCAAATACTAATGTAGGAAGTCTACAGGTCACCCAAGTAAGTAACACATTTCATATGATGTGTGCACCCAGGACCACAGGTGTCCACTTTTCTCCCAGTTATAAACACAGACGATGAAGAGTCTGGAAATTTCTGGACCTTTCATTTAACAGATACGAAAACCGCAAGATCAATACTATAAATACTCATATTGGATACGTGACAAGGAGCAAGCCTGAGCCTGGAGTCAACTCCTTAAGCAAACATGTGGCTCTAATGATTAAGAATGTGGAACCTTCCCAACACACGGTGCTCAGAGCCACATCCACTCAGCTGATCAGTACACAATAACACAACACATTAGACCTCTATCTGGAGAATTGTTATGTTCATATCAGTAAACGGCTATTCTTTGGGGCAGGGCAATTCAGTGTGAGTAATCTTGCTACATCAGCACCGGATCCACGCACTGGAGGATTATTAGAAAGACTACAGAGCGAGGAGTTGTGATAGCTCAGCAGTTGTATCCTTTTGCAGGATAATGTACATGGAGCACAATGGACAGTGGTTTAAGGACCCCTCATATCGGTGATCTGTGGAGAAGTACCCCCTTACATTGGTGGTCACTGATGAAAAGACACCCTTACAAAAAATGGAAAGGATACCCTTACACCAGTGGTCAGTGGAGAAGGGTCCCTTTACATTGGTGGTCATTGTAGTCATTGTCCCTTGAACTGGTAGTCAGTAATACGGGGTCCTGCTACCTTGGTGTTCACTGGAGAAGTGTCCTTTTACATTGGGGTCAGTGTAGGGCTCAACTTATAATGGTAGTCAGTAGTGTAGAGCCCTCTAACATTGGTTACGCTGATCTACAAGGAGAAAGCTTTGGAAATTAAAGTAGCTAAATTTTACCAGAATTGGGTCACTAGTAAAGGAAAATCAAGTCCTGACTATTAACTGGCTCCAGTTTGCAAGATGCAGCTTCAGGTCAAAATTGCATCAAAATAATTCAAAATTTCAAGAGGGATGTCTGATTATGCTCCATAACTTAAAATTCTGCAAAATGTGATATAGCAATGAGAATGGTGCCACACCAATCATTATAAATGTATCTTTTTATTGATACCAATAACATAACTTTCTATTCGTTTATTGTTTTTTTATGTAACATTTTCATGCTTCCTCCACACCATTGGGACTGTGAAAGGCTTGAACTTTTTATTCTTGTTTAGCCAATGACACAGATAAGTTTCACATGTAATGCAACAATAATGAGGGCCCAACTCTTGTCCTGATCCTCTATTTTGCATCGAAATATAGGTGGTAAATCTTTTTTACCACTGCCGTCATGCTGCACTTTTGAAATGTAACCTCGCCACAAATATAGCAGAAGTTATCTGCGTTGTTCACACAGTTTCGAGGCATCTTGGCTTTTGAGGAAAAATCTATATCATGCAACTGTTCCTTGGAAATGTTAGGCAATGACACTTTCACAAGCCACCAGAGGTAACTGTATAAAGCGTAGATCTGACCAAGACAAATGTACCTTGCAATAAAAGAACAATATATTACAGTTAGGTAATAATCTTTAGTCTCAAAAGGAGGATAAATGCATACACTTCCGTGTGGTACCATTTCCATTGTTATACTGTACTTTGTAGAGAAGTTATGAGGCATCATGATCATCAGACACCTCTCTCCCTTGTAGGCAAATCTACTCGCCTGTGTATAAATATTTTTTGTGAAATATCTTGAAAACTTTCAAAAATTTAATTGAAAAGTTTTCATAACAATACAAGTAACAAATATCCGAGTAAAAGACATAAGTAAGATCATTACCTGTCAACAGTTTTATCAAATAGAGCATACACATGTAAAAGAAAACAGAATCAGTTCACAATAGATAACAATCAACTAATAGGTGTAACTGAGTGTATACCAGTGGTATGTCATAACACAGGTAAGGCTTTTAGGATTCATAGGCAATTAGTCCCAGTGTGGTTAATTGTGGAATCAAGAGAGGAACCAACAGCTTAGTGCTGATGTGAGGATCATGGTGGGAATAAATGGTGAGCAGAACGGTGCCACTGCAGCCAAGGTTACCATAGGGAAAGAGATTTTCCGTAGGTACCTGCTGGAGGCAAGCATCAATTCAAATGAGCAGTGTTTGTGGGTCAGATCCAGGGTATCCGCTACTGTGGGGAGGTTGCAATTTTTTCCAAAGTCTAGTATTATTAAGCCTGGCTGCCAGGAGGATGTGTGTTACTGAGCTTCAAACATATGGTGCAAAGGTGTCTGTTGTCAAGTTTAGTAGGGCTAATTCAGGTGAAAGAGAAATTTGAGTGTGAGTCACTGTTGAGAGAATTTGAAATATTTCCCACCAATAGACAGGAAGGACCCATAGGATATGCAAGATGTCACCTGCTTGACCACAATTATTGCAACATAGGTGGGAGGTTTGCTCGGAATGCGACCTTGAAAACCAAATTTAATAATAACTCTTTGGAGGTAATTCCAGTGGATCCTGTCAAATGCCTTCTCTGCATCCAAAGATAGGAGCAGAGAAGGCGTTCAGGAGACATTGGCATGATGGATTATATTGATTAGCCTTCTGGTAGTGGTAAAGTCTGGTAGTGTTTTGTAAAACTGGATTGATTCAGGTGAATTATATTTGGTAAGCCTGCAGTTTAATTTGGCATACATTTTTACATTGGGTTCAGGAGTGAGATTGGTCTAAAGTTTGGAAGGGAAGTAGGGTCCTTTCCTGGTTTTGTCAATGTAATTATGAGAGCTTGGAGCATTTCAGGAGGAAAGGTTGAGGAGAAGGCAACATTGTTGAAGACAGAGAGCATGTATGGACATAATATTGAATCAAATTGTTTGAAGTATTTGCTCGTGAGACAATCGGGAGCCGGGGATTTATTGGAAGGAAGAGTTGAGATCGTAGAAGTAATCTCTTGCATTGGTAAGGGGGCATTGAGAGAAGCTAACTGATCCTCAGAGAGGGTTGGGAGTGTGATTTGGTTTAGAAATGCGTTAGATTCTTCCAAGGAGGGTTGATATGTAGAGCAATCATCTTTGATGTTGCACAAAGAGCTGTAATATAAACTGAAGGCATCTGCGATACCCCGGTGATTATAGACTCAATCTGAGGATGTTGAGTGATAGAAATACGCTATATTCGATTTGGTCCTATGCCCTTTAATACGCTGTGCCATGGCCTTCCCAGCTTTATTCGAAGTTGAGTAGAAGGAAGCTATAAATCTACATTGTTGGCGTTCAAATTTTACAAGTAGCAGGGATCCGAGTTCCTGCCTCAAGGACAAAATTTTAGATTTAAGGGTTTGGTTAGGGCAAGATTTTTTTTGAGTTTCAAGTTCTCGTATAGACAGAAGGGAGTCTAAACGCTGCGTCCTCCTCTTTTTTTCGCCAGACCCCAATTGTATCATTTCTGCCCTGATAAAGGCCTTGTGTGAGTTCCACACTACATGGGGGATCAGACACTGAGCCTTCATTGTAGGTAAAGAATTGTGAAAGTTGGGTGGAAATCAGTTCGGAATACTTCGATTGTTGAATCAGATAGTTATTAGTAAGCCAGATGTAACTATTCTGTTGGGTAGAGGAGCCTGAAATGGTAATACTTATCAGCGCGTGATCCGACCAAGTTATAGTGTGGATCTCGGAGGCTTGCACATTTTGTAATAGCCTTTTATCTTTATTTATATTTACAGAAAAAGGTCAATTCTAGAATAGGCATTATGGCAGTATGAGAAGTAGGTATAATCACGCTCGCTGGAATGGAGAACGTTTTTCAGCTGTGAATCGTAGCGATTGGTTGGGGTAGAGAAGTCCAGAACTATGTTAATGTCCCCACAGATTATCAGATGCCCTTGTTGAATTAGTTTGGTTTTATGGAGGCTTTTGGTGAGAAAAGAAATCTGTCGCTTGTTAGGTGCATAGATATTCAGTATTGTATATCGGGTGTTGTTTATTGTACATATAAGGAAAGGTAGCATCCATTAGCATTCGAGGTCTGGTGATGTAGTTGGAATGTCACTGAGTTTTTACAGCAATCATAACTTCCCTCTTCTTTGCGGTAAAGCATATGTGAAAGATATGAGGGTATTGCTTGTTGTGGCAATAGGGTAGAGGTGTATGAGAGAAGTGCGTTTCTTGTATGCACACAATGTCACAATTGTGTGATTGAGCCATTTTCCACAGTTAGTTGCGCTTAGTGGGGGTAATTTAATCCCCTGGCATTTAAAGACAGTATGGCGACAGGCATGGTAGGTTGTGTAATATGGGAAGAGTGGCTATGAAGACTCTCACACACTTACAGTTTGTGAAGCTTGCAAGGTGGATACAGCCTGGAGTAGCAGGTTATGTCCTGGATATGTAAGTCTTGGTTGATGTGCAGAGCCTGTTGAAGGTCACTAAATACCACTGAAAACTGTAAAGGAGGAACAACAGTCAACAGGTATATACGGATAATTTGAAAATGGTGACATTAAGTCTAACAAAAATAGCAGCAAACAAGCCAACATAGTGGAGATGCTACATATCGAATGGGGGAAAGAGTTTACATATGAGGTGTTCACTGGCATGGGGATGGAGAAGAGGCTGATAGAGCTGCAGATGGGTGTCCAAATGTTATCAAGGTCAGGTCCGCTGTTTGGAACCTCTGGAGGTGAATCTGCGAGATAGTGGTGGCACGAGTGGAGTGGTTTGCATGGCTTCTTCTTGTGGTGGATCCAGTATAATACCTCAGGTGTGGAGCAGGCGCATGCCATAATGGAGGGTATTTATCACATGTGAGGTGCCATTGCGTGTGACAAGTATAGTAGCCGGGTGACACCACTTGTAGGGAATGTGGTGGTTCTGCAGGGCCTTAGTGACTGAGTTAATGTTGTCACCTGAGTTGCAGGGTATGTTTAGAGAGGTCTGCAAATAATTGAATACTTTCTTATGGGGTCGGTAAGGAGCGCAGTGATCTAGATGCTGCAAGCAGGTGTTCCGTGGTTTGTAAAAAGTGTATTTCCATGAGTACGGCTCCAGGCACTGAGTCAGCTAAATGAGCCGATTTTGGGATGCAGTGATTGCGATCTATGGTGAGCTCAATCTCTGAGCAATTGGGGAGTATAGTGGACATTAAGGTGCGTGCCTAATTGTGGAGTTAATTTTGCATCACCGACTCTGGAATTTCCCGCAACTTGACATTGTTACGTCGGGATCAATCTTCAAGATTTGCAAGTTTAGATTTAATCCATAAGTGGTCTTGTTTGGTGTCATCATATGCATCTGCAAAATCATTTATAGTTTCAGTGCATTCACCTATTTTACCTTCAACAGATTGCACTCTATTCTCCATGTCATGTAAATCAGAAGAGATTTTGTGGAACAGGGAGGAGAAGTTAGCAAATAGGGAAGTCTGTAAAGAGAGTAACATCTCCTTCATGGTGGTGTCAATAACAGGTTGTCCTGTTGTTGGGAAGTCTGCCATGGAGGATTGTGCATTGGGAGCAGCATAGAAGGGGTTCACCTCAGTGCTGTATGATGGCTGCATTTCAATTTGCATGTAGGCTTTTTGCAGGGCTGGAGGTCTCTGGGCTATGGACACCAGATCTAGTGGGAGAAAAAGGCACTCCCCAGAGATCTGAGTAGCGTGCTGCCACATGGGAGGCCGAGAATCCGGCGCAATCTTGTCCCTGTGTCCTGTGGGAAGAAGGCCATGAGTTTTTTAGGATTTTGGTTTGCGGGACATGAGTGGCAGCAGGGTCCCTGGTGACTCCAAAGGCACTGGAGGTAGTGGCTGGTGAAGATGGAGCCTAGCTGTCACTGTAAGTTTCTTCCTGTCCCGCAGAGCTACAGGCTTAAGTTACCATCACAGCTGCCAGCAAGCCACTATGACCCGCATGCTTGGCCAATCACACACCGTCTGTAATTGGCCAAAGCCAGGGAGGCTTTGGCCAATTATGGCTCAGGGGGTTTAGTACACGCCCCACACTATATAAGGCCACCTGCGTGGCGGCCTTGTGTAGTGTGTTGCAGCGGAGAGAGTTAGATAGACAGAGAGACAGTGTCATTTGATTTAAGTTAGATAGAGTAGGCAGGTCGAGTCAGTTAGCTGCACTTACAGTGTATTGAGTATATATATATATATATATATATATATATATATATATATATATATATATATATATATATATATATATATATATGTATATACATCCCAGGTGTTATATATATATATATATATATATATATATATATATATATATATATATATATATATATTCAGTTTAGCTAGATCCGTTCCTGTTATTCTCTTCCTAATATACTGACAGGCAGGCAGGTGTTTTTACAGTATTTCCAGTTAGTGTACTGTGTAACACTGCACAGTTACACCCACAGTATAGCTACCTGAAGCCAGGTGCTTGTGTGCTTCTTCTGATCCTATTAATAGCACATGCAGGCTCTTGAAGTATTTTCAGTTATTGTACTGTGTACCCTGCACATTTGCACTTACAGTATAGCTACCTGAAGACAAGTGCAGGTGCTCTCATACTAATAATACTACAGGCAGGCAGTTGATTCTGCTAGATGCAGAATAATCGGTATATATATACATCCCAGTTTTGTGCAGCTACATCTCACTGCAGGCCATTAGTATGTCTGGAAGGCCAACAAGGAGAGGCAGACAGTCACAAGCCAATAAAAGAGAGCAAGCAGGCTCTGTGTCTAGAGGCAACAGTACTGGTAATGGACACGGTGCATCCTCATCAGCACGTGGCCGTGGGACACGCTTGGCCTTTTTTTCAGCAGCTGGCTGTGTTGAGCCGCAACATGCGGAAGACTTGGTCGAGTGGATGACCAAGCCGTCCTCATCCTCCTCATCCTTTCTCACCCAGGCTCAGAGTACTTTGTCTGGCAAAGCAGTTGCCAACGTGGCCTCTTCCCTCGGCTCAATGGCATCAGTGACTCCTTCCCTAGCCCCACCATGTCCTTCTGAGGAGTCCCACGAACTGTTTGACCACAGTGTTGGGTACATGCTCCAGGAGCCCAGCGTTTTGAAGGCTTCGATGATGGTACTCAGCTAGAGGAAGGCAGTAACATGAGCCCAGACAGAGGGGGTGCCCAAGAAGGACAGAAATCAGGCAGTCATGTTCCCCCTGCTGCAGCATACTGCCAGGTTTGCTCCAGTGATGAGGAGGGAGGGGATGATGAGGTCACTGACTCCACGTGCGTGCCTGATAGGAGAGAGGAGGAGGAGGCACATCACCAACGGGGAGGGATGCCCTCCAGGGGCCAGCTTAAGGGCAGCACACTGACTGCATCACACCACAGAGCTCCGCATGTGCAGGGTGCTACTGTCTCTGCACATTATTCCAAAAGTTCTTTGGTGTGGGCCTTTTTTGAGACGAGTGCATCAGATCGCACCGCTGCTATTTGCAACATATGTCTCAAGCGTATCTCGCGTGGCTAAAACATCTCCCGCTTGGGCACCACATGCTTGACCAGACATATGTTGACCTGCCATGCAGTTCATTGGCAAGCGTACCTAAAAGACCCACAAAGAACAAAGAGGACCTCTCCTTGCTCCTCATCAGCTGGGATCTCTAACCCCACTATACCTTCAGTCTTCTCTGAAACCTGCATTGTGAGGAATGAAGATGTAGAATTAGGTGTGTCACAGCCAAGTACTTACACCGACGTCAGATTGTACCAGGCAAATTTCCCTGCCCCAGCTGCTGCACCACAGAAAGAAGTTTGCTCCCAGCCATCCACATGCCCAGCGGTTGAATGCTAGCTTGGCAAAATTGCTAGCACTTCAACTGCTACCTTTTCAGTTGGTAGACTCTGCCCCCTTCCGTGAGTTTGTGGAATGTGCGATTCCTCAGTGGCAGGTTCCAAACGCCACTTTTTCTCACGGAAGGCGATTCTGGCTCTCTACTGGCATGTGGAAGGCAATGTCTTGGCCTCGATGGACAGGGTGGTCAGCGGTAAGGTGCATATTACCGCTGACTCATGGTCCAGCAGGCATGGACAGGGACGTTACCTAAGTTTCACGACGCATTGGGTGACTCTGCTGGCAGCTGGGAAGGATGCAGGACAAGGTGCAGTAGTGTTGGAGGTTGTTCCGCCACCACGCCTCCAAAATGCTACTACTGGTGATTCTGACACACCTCTCTCCTCCACCCCCTCCTCTTCTTCTTCCTCCATGGCCTCTTCCTGTGCTTTGTCCTCAGAACCAGCGGTGCTCCGTAGGCGTTCAAGGGGCTACGCAAGTATGCAGGCCAAAAGATGCCATGCGGTGCTTGAGCTGGTGTGCTTGGGGGACAGGAGCCACACTGGGGCAGAGATTCTGTCAGCTCTGCAGGGACAGGTTCAGAGGTGGTTGACGCCGTGCCAGCTTAAGCCAGGAATGGTGGTTTGCGACAATGGCACCAACCTCCTCTCCGCCCTCCGACAGGGACAACTGGCCTAATCTGTGACATGCCCACCAGGTGGAACTCAATGTTGGCCATGCTGCAGCGGCTGCACATGCAGCAGAGGGCCATCAATGAGTACCTGTGCGACTATGGCACCAGGACAGGGTCAGGGGAGCTTGTTTTTTTTTCCCCACGCCAGTGGACCATGATTAGGGATGCATGCACTGTCCTGCCATCATTTGAGGAGGCCACGAGGATGGTGAGCATTGACAGTGCATGCATCAGTGACACTGTCCCCCTTGTCCACCTGTTGGAGCACACGCTGTGGGGAATAATGGACTTGAGGCAGAACAGAGGCAGGAAGAGGAGGACTTCCTTAGCTCTCAAGGCCCCCTTTATCCAGACAGTGTTCCTGCGTGCCCGCCGATCACACTGGAAGAGGACAAGGAGGAGGATGAGGAGGATTGTGTCAGCATGGAGGTGGAGCCTGGCACTCAGCATCAGCAGCAGTCTTTAAGGGATCATTTACAGTCCCAAGAAACCCATGGACTTGTACGTGGCTGGGAGGAGATGGCTGCGGATCATGTCATCCTTAGTGACCCAGAGGACTCCGGACCGAATGCCTTAGCAAACCTACGCTGCATGGCCTCCCTGATCCTGCAAAGCCTGCAGAAGGATCCTCGTGTTTGTGGTATCAAGGAGAGGGATCGTTACTGGCTGGCAACCCTCCTTGATCCACATTACAAGGGTAAGGTTGCGGACCTTATCTTGCCGTCGCAGAGGGAGCAGAGGATGAAACATCTTCGGGAGGCCTTGCAGAAAGGTCTGTGCAACGCGTTCCCAGAGACTGGGAGGTTACAAACTCCTGTTCCTGGACAACGTGTTGCTGAGGCTTCGGTCAGTCAAAGAAGGAGCGGTGGAGAAGGTGGCCGTGTGACCGATGTGTTCAGACAATTTTTTAGTCCACAGCCCCAAGGCATGATCGGTTCCAGCAACCATCGCCAGCATCTGTTTTACATGGTGCAGGAATACCTAGGGGCAAGATCTGACTTGGACACCTTTCCACTGAAAATCCTCTGGTTTACTGGGTCTTGAGGATGGATCACTGGCCAGAGCTTGCACAGTATGCAATCGAGCTACTGGCCTGTCCTGCATCCATCGTTCTTTCGGAACGCACATTCAGTGCTGCTGGAGGCTTTGTAAACGATCACAGGGTGCGTCTGTTCACCGACTCGGTCGATCGACTGACCTTCATAAAAATGAATCAGTCTTGGATCACCACCAGATACCAAGCACCTGATGCTGATGTAACCGAATATTTTTTTTTGAAATGTCAGATTCCTTCAAGACTCCCTATGCTGATGCTGAGTAACTATCCTGTTATGCTGAGTGACTATCCTCTTCCTCCTCAATGATCATGCTGATAGCTTGTAAGAATATTTTTGGTTCTGGGCGCCGCCACCAGTGGCTAAGGCCCAATTTCTCTGCCCCTGTTTATCAGGGGTGTGTAATTACAATTTTTGATGCAATTGTCAGAGAGGTTACCTGATTGGGCGCCGGTGCGCGCCGGGGCGCGTTGGCGCTCGTGTCTCTGTGCGTGCTGGGGCGCGTGTTCCTGGGGGCACCGGCGTGTCTGGGCTGACCGGCCGCGGCATGCAGGGTGGCGTTCGGGCGTGCGTGCGTACGCGCGTTCGCGCTAGCACGCGTCCGCCTATGTGCGTTGCCGCTGGCGTGCCCGGTAGTGTGGGCATGTACGCCGGTGTCGGGGGCGCGCTCGGGCGCGTGCGGGGGCGCCTTGGCGAATCGGCGCGTGCACGAGCGCGGCGTTTGGCGCCAATTAGCTTATTTAAGCCTGCCTCTACCCTGATTCAGTGCTGCCTGATCAAACAGCTCTGTGTCTTGTTCCGTGATCTTCCTGTGTTCCTGTATCCTTGTAGTCTGACCCGTTGTGACCCAGCTTGCCTTTGGACCTCCCTTGATTGCTGCCTGAACCCGACCCTGGCTTGTTTGACCTTGTTTCTGCCTAATCCCTTGTACCGTTGCTGCCAGTCCGTTGCCGACCTCTGCCTGTGTGTGACCAGCCTGATTAACTCCTGCTCAGCATCTGCTCCACCAGTCTTGAAGCTCTACTGGTTGCTTGCCAGACCACCATGCTCCCAGACCCTTACATCAGGCCCTCATACCACTCTGCATTCGCGGGCCTCCTGTCTACTCTACCAGGGGCCCCGAATCGGATACAAAAGGGAGCCTACCCTCTGCCCAAGCGGACTCACCTGTCTGGTAAGTGTGGGACCTGACAGCAATACTTTGGAACAGGGCTCATTCCTGCGCTCCAACTAGAGTATCTGTGAGGGGTTGCAGCGTTGTGGCACCAGCACCAGTGTCTAAGGCCCAATTTTTCAGCCCCTGTTTAACAGGGGTGTGTAATTACAATTTTTGATCTAATATTTCACAGCAGGGCAGTTTCTGCGCCCACCAAGAGTAACTGTGAGGACTTACAGTGTTGTGGCACCAGCACCACCACCACCAAAGGCCCAATTTTTCTGCCCCTGTTCAACAGGTGCATGTAATTACAATTCTTGATCTAATATTTCTCAGCAGGGCCTGTTCCAGCGCCCACCAAGAGTAACTGTGAGGACTTACAGTGTTGTGGCACCACCACCACCACCAAAGGCCCAATTTTTCTGCCCCTGTTCAACAGGTGCATGTAATTACAATTCTTGATCTAATATTTCACAGCAGGGCCCATTCCAGCGCCCACCAAGAGTAACTGTGAGGACTTACAGTGTTGTGGCACCAGCACCACCACCACCATCACCAAAGGCCCAATTTTTCTGACCCTGTTCAACAGGGGCATGTAATTACAATTCTTGATCTAATATTTCACAGCAGGGCCCTGTGAGGGCTTACAGTGTTGTGGCAACACCAACACCTAAGGCCCCAATTTCTGCAGAGTATATAGGGCAGGCCCCTACTTTCAAACATCCAACTTACAAACTACTCCTACTTGAAAACGGAAGGAGACAACAGGAAGTGAGATGAAATCTACCCCTAGGAAGGGAAATTCTCTCCTGTAAGAGTTAATATGGGAAAAACGTTCCTCCTTTCCACTGATGCTTTATCACCAATCCTTGTTTCACTAAAAACCCCAAATTTTCAAAAAACATTTGTCATTGGGACAGAAAGTGAGGTGAAATCTTCTGAAGAGGAGCACAGACAGCAAAACAAATGTCACAGGGGTGATAACCCTTCCCTATGTTTTCCAAAAAGCTTAAAATAGATTTTTTGGCTGGAGCTAAACACTTTAAAAATGTACCAGTTAAAAATTACAAACAGATTCTACTTAACAAAACCACAGTCCCTGTCTTGTTTGCACCGCCTGTATACTGCTGTTCAGAGGGCCTGGGGCCCCACGCCTTTCCTTTTTTTAATTTGGGTGCGGGGTTCCCCTTAATATCCATACAAGACCCAAAGGGCCTGGTAATGGACTGGGGGGAACCCATGCTGTTTGTCTCACTGATTTTCATCCATATTGCCAGAAACCGACATTACATTAAAAGCCGTAAGTTTTAAATGACTTTTATTCCTTTAAAAATGACATTTTGTGCAGGGACTGTTCTAAGCACGGGAAACACGCGCCACTTTATAGGCATACTATAGACACCCCCCAGGTACGATATTTAAAGGAATATTTCACTTTTTTTTCCACTTTAAGCATTATTAAAATCACTGCTCCCGAAAAAAACGGCTGTTTTTAAAACTTTTTTTTTTGCATTAATACATGTCCCCTGGGGCAGGACCCGGGTCCCCACACCCTTTTTAGGACAATACCATGCGAATTAGCCTTTAAAATTAGCACTTTTGATTTTGAACGTTCGAGTCCCATAGACTTCAATGGGGTTCTAAAGTTTGTGCGAAGTTTCGGTCCGTTCGCAGGTTCTGTTGCGAACCGAACCGGGGGGTGTTCGGCTCATCCCTAATCATGACTACTTACCTTCTCTAGTGCCCCCTCTTGTCCTGTAAGTTATGTTGGCTGAAAGAAAATCAGGTGCTGCTAACCCGCGGCACCCATCGGGGGATACAGGGCATGTGGCTCCAATGCAAGGGTCTAGTGGTGTCTATGGAACTGATGTCAACAGAGTCCTCATTCACGTGGCTATTTGGATATGTGACCTAGAACTGGACAAACTGTAATATCTGATGTCTCCACATGACAGCTCCATTTACACAATAGGGAACCCTAAACAGACCAGTGATGAAACCTTCTCACCAGCATGAAGTGGGTCATAAAAGGCATAAAATATCCCAGCAATCAAGCAGTTAAATGGAATTTAGACAACTGCATCATTGGAGGAGGCAATTCCAAGTTTCCTCCAATCTCATAAATCTCAGTTAGAAACAGTTTTAGATCTTTTTGTAGTTTGCTCCTAAACACATTAGCCAAATATTGACATTCCAGCTAAACTGTGACTAATGCGTCAGAAGTGCTGGATAAACAGAAATGTCTGATACCCACAGAAGACTGCATTGATGAGGCGAGCAAAAGAAAAAAATTATCTGAAGAAGTGAAAGCCAAAATTATGTCAGATACATTATTTCACAGCTATAATAGAAAGTTATTGGAGTATGAGTCCAAACACCAAACTGAGCTTTGTCTGCCAACCTTGGAATAGAACATTTAATTTATTTAATTGTTATTTCTATAGCGCTTTTCTCCCTGGGTGCTCAAAGCACTTAATAGGTGAGGCAGCCATCTTAGGCACACTCAGTTGTGCCAATTAATCTACCCATATGTTTTTGAAGTGTGGGAGGAGACCCTTGCAAGCATAGGGAGAATATACAGATAGAGTCCTAGTTGGCATTTGAACCAAGGACCCCAATGATGCAAGGCAGAAGTGGTATGCAGGCCGCACTGTATATATTACAAAAAGTCCCCCTCTTACATTAGGGTCCCCATTAATGTCCTCTCTTACATTTGGGTCTTCATCACATCCCCTCTTACATCAAAGTCTGCCTCAGGAATACCCCTTACATAGGGTCCCCATCAGAGTTCACCCTTACATCTGGGTCCCCATTAGAATCCCCCTTACTTTAGGGTCCCCATTAATGTCCCCCCTTATATTTGTGTCTTTATCACAGCCCCCCTTACATCAAAAAGTCTGCCTTAGGAATCCCCTTACATTAGGGTCCCCATCAGAGTCCATCTTTACATCAGGGTCCCCATTAGAGCCCCCTTACATCAGAGTCTCTCTTACATGAGGGCCCCCATTATAGTCCCCCTTTTACATTTGGGTCCTCATCAGAGCCCCCTTTACATCAAAGTGTACCTTAGGAGTTCCCCTTTACATCAGGGTCTCCATCGGAGTTCTCCCTCAAATCAGAGGCAAAGCCAATAGGCAGCCTCCGCTGACTCAATTCTCATTCAGTGGATATGCCACTGAGGATATGCCGCTGTTGGCCCTGGTCTACAAAAATGAAACTTCATCTACTAGAGGACAGGACTACATCCAGGCGCTTCTCAGCAGCCAATAAGATGCTTAGATTTTCTAAACGCCCTAGAAATGTGGCAGCTGGATTTCTAACTGGCCCATGGGGAAACTCAGATTGAAATCTTACTGGCTGCTGAAGATGAACAGACCTTTTCGTACTCCCAAATCTCACCCACTCTCACAATGGAGGCATACAATTTGCATAAAATGTAAAGGGAATGTACTGTATAGTGGTTTGGCATACAATATATATCATTTATTTAATTATTATGATCAAGACTAAAAAATATTGTCAGCAAGCAAGGACTTCCAGGTTGTCCTTGGCTCCTATTTATAAATAAAAGAAAAACAGTTTTTACAGATGTCAATAGCTCAAACTGAAATTTGCACAAAAAAAAAAGAGCCACCACTCTTCCCCACTAGTATGTACAGGCAGCGCCATACAAATGCTCAATCAGAAAGACGGAGTCTGAAGGCAAACAGCTTCTGCTGTGCTATCTTTCGGGAAACACACAGTGATCTGGAAGTTCTGTGTTATGGATGCACCTTGTATCAAATGCTCTTCTGCAAAACAAAGGATTTTTCACACATTAAAAAAAAAAAAATATCAAAAACTGTAAAATACAAAATAATTAATAGTTATCTCTCCTGTGCTAGCAATTTTTGTTCTTCCAAGTGTGTCAGATACCTGACCCCTGTTGTGTGTAGTGGTTCCATCCACCAGCCTATATGTCATCACTGTGTCCTGTAGTGATATAGGGGCTGGTGGGTTAAACTGCGGCATGCAGAGCGGTGTTTACCTACACTGCGTGCATCCATAGACTTGTAGCACCCTCTAGTCTGTGCTAGAATTGGTGTAGGTTGTGTTAGAGTAGGTAAATTCTAGTTTAGCTCAGGGCTAAGCCTGAGCTGTGAATCTGGGTCAGGGTTCAGTGAAGTTCAGGGCTGGATGACTCTGCTGACAGCTCTTTTGGCGCCTCCCCCCGTTTCTGGGACATTTGAGAATGTTTTAGAGCTAGTGGGTGGAGGTTAGGAGGAGCTGCCTGGAATATTTATGAGGAGGCAACCAATCCCTAATAGTGGGCTAGCAGGTGGCAGAGCTTACCTCATAAATAGACATGAGTCATGTAGAGTTCACGAGTGTACAGACTGCAGAGTTCACGGGTGCGCTGTACACAGAGTGCAGGGTTGAGGCATGTGTGACATACATGGGTTTATGGGTGCACTACGTACAGGGTGCAGAGTTCAGAAGTATGTGGCATGCAGAGTTCAGAAGTATGTGGCATGCAGAGTTCAGGAGTGTGCAGTGTACAGAGTGTCCTACCCCCCAAAAAGGTTCCTCACATCTCATCTGCCCGGGTCTAGTACCTCCCGGCAGCGTAGGTGGCTCTGCATCTCTCTTACTTGCAGGGAGATCATTGGTCGCCACTGCTGTTTCCCGCTGTGAGTACGTGCAGGGTAGGCAGAGATCTGAAAGAGCCAGAGGTGGCGGAATGGAGTTCCACCATGTTCCAACTGAAGAAAAACACTGGGTGTTAGGGCCACATGAAATAGCCTGGCGGGCTGGATTTCGCCTGCGGGCCTTGTGTTTGACACCTGTGATCTACAGTGATTAAGCTGGTGCAAGCAAGTGTTATGTGGGAGGAGACTGTATATAGCTGTATATAGTTTTGTTGAAGTCAAGTCGGCATCCCATAACCTCCCATCCCTATCCAAGCTATCAACCCTCTAATAAAAACACAAAACAAAGTCACGGACTGTATTCTGACTTTAATGGGGCGTACACACGGTCGGACTTTTCGTCTACAAAAGTCCAACGGACGCCGACGGACTAAAGCTGGCTGGTAATCCGATCGTGTGTGGGCTTCTCCGGACTTTCAGCAGACTTTTTCAGCCTCAAATCCGACGGACTTTAGATTTGAAACATGCTTCAAATCTTTACGTCGTAACTATGACGGACCCCGAAATCCGCTCGTCTGTGTGCTAGTCCGACGGACAAAAACCCACGCTAGGGCAGCTATTGGCTACTGGCTATGAACTTCCTTATTTTAGTCCGGTGTACGTCATCACGTACGAATCCGTTGGACTTTTGTGTGGTCGTGTGTAGGCAAGTCCGTTCGTTAGAAAGTCTGCTGCAAGTCCGCCGAAAGTCCGCTGGAAGTCTGTCGGACAGGCTGTCGGACTTTTGTAAACGAAAAGTCCGACCGTGTGTACGCCCCATAAGTGCTAGTGAAGATTCGGTGTGCCTGGCTGTGCAGGAGTGGGGGAATCCAAGTTCATCAGCAGTCCCTATGGGCGTGTGCTACAGAAACATACAGCCCCATAGACTAGGATGACAAGGCACTCCCCTGCTCCTTCCTCCTCCTAGCTAACAGAGTGACTGGAGACTGCACTGCCCACTGGTAACTCTTTCCTGTGAAGACCTGAAGTTCAGGGAAGCAGCATTGAGAGAACAGAAGCCAGCAGCATTGGAAATTCTAAACTGCAAGTGCTGGGGTAAGAATTCTAACAAATAGTTTACTGATGAGTGTTTATTTTAATGTGCCTGATATGTTCTGCTAAAAATAAGCTGAGCCTTTAAAACTACTTTGAAATCTCTGTCCTTTCTGGTGGTATCCAGGTCTGTATGTAGTTTGCTCTGCTTCTGTCTCCACGTCTTCTTTAATCAGTGTTATCGCTGCCTCACTCTCTTCTCCCAGCCCTTCCATTATATAACATTACATCCTGCATTCCGGAGAAAATTCACCAGCAACTGTTTCAAAGTACCATCTGTACACAGATGACACTCCGTTGTATATTTCTGTATCCTCTCTGATAAATAACACTACAGAATGTCTTCTCTCTCTCCCTTTTGAACTCCAGGCTGATACAAAAGACACAAGTCTATGTAGCCCTGTAATCCGTAATACACCATTACATTTATTTTTTACATGCAAGTAGGATTAATTACTTGTCTATGCCCTAGTATCAGCCTCTTGCAGTCCCTGTACAGCAGAGTTGGTGTGTGAGATGAAGAAGCAGCACAATGAGCCTAACAGCTGGCAAAACGCATGCTGATAGGAAGAGAGAGCAGAGTGATAGAGAGATGAGCTCATTACTGTCATGCTTCTCCTTTCACTGTCCAATCACAGTCTAGGGCTGGTCAAGAATGGCCTGGAATTAATGGGTTCAACTATGCTAGCCATCATACTGAGGACATATAGTGGCAGAAAACATAAATCTCAGGCTTGATGGTGAATATTGCAGCAAAAGCTGGTTTGGTTTGTAAGCGACCTAGATTTGCAACCGTTTCCTGCCTAGCCGGCCTATGTTGCTTCCACTGTTCAGTTCATCACAGGACTTGGTGCGCGCATGCCTGTCATTCTGCTATTTTTGGGCACTCCATATACGTGAGGATCTGTTGAAATAAAGGATTGTCCACACCAATATTTTTGGGGGGCAGCAAACAAACCTGCTCCTGTCACTCGCACAACCGCCACCGCACCCGCCCCCCACGGGAGACGGACGGGGAGGCTGCTATCAGTCCGGCCTTACCTTAGGAGGCTGCTCCTTGCTCCAGGCTCCCGGCCGAACAGGCGTTGCTTCTCCTCCCGGCCGAACAGGAAGTGGGTTCTGAGACCCGATTGGCCGGGAGTCCTAAGACTCTCTGGCCAATTGGGTCTCAGGACTCGTTTTCTGATTGGCCGGGAGGAGAAGTAGGAAGACATTAGCAAATATTAATTCACTAATGTCACACAACTGGGTGGGCTCAGGGTGCAGTGCTCTGAGAGCTAATAAAAGTGAGAGCTAATAAAAGTTTTTATTATTATTGTTATTTATTATTATTTTACAAACAAGGTTGGTCTTTATTGGTATGGTATTGCAAACTTGGAACTATCCTCAAAGCACTCCTCCCAGGTCTCCCTGTCCAAACTGGGGATATCAGTCCTCCGCCTTTCCCACAGAGCATCCATTTTGAGTGAGTCTACCCTAATAAGAGCTAGATATAACGTAGAGAGGGGTTTATCTAAAGATTCCTGTGCTAGCAATTCCTCAATAGCATCAGCGTTAAGACTAGGGGCACTGGAAAACTGTGCTTTAGCTGCCTGCCGCAGCTGGTAATATGGGAAGACCATCCATCCCGGGAGTCTATATTTAGCCGCAAGTTCTCGAAAGGAATTCCCCTGCGGGCATAATATCCTTTAATACCTTTATCCCAAACTGGGCCCAAAGTTGTGGATCTGGAAGCATTCTAAAGTGAGGAAGGGAGGGGTTCCCCCATAATGGGCAAAAGGGAGATCGCTGGTTAGTAGTGAAGGAACCGCCTCCCAACCACCGACCACACTCGTAGAGTTACTTTAGTGGGAACCGGGAGGGAGGGATATGCTTTTGAGCTCTTATAGACCAAATTGCCAAGTTCCATGAGTGAACCCAGAATGGCCGCCTCCAAAGAAATTGCAGCATTAATTCTAGATTGCTCAAACCACCATCTTACTGTGACCAACATAGCCGCCCAATAATACACCATCAGGTTGGGTAGCGCAAGTCCACCACAACTCACTGGGAGTTGTAGCGTTGACCTGGACAGCCGAGGAGGAGATCCTTTAAACAAAAAGGAGCCTATACAGTAATCTAACTCTTTAAAAAAGGAAGAGGGGAGCCAAATTGGACAATTCCTAAATATATAGTTAAAATTTGGTAGATATTTATGCGACCCAGGTTTGGTGGTAAGTTACTCCATCTAGAGCAGGGGTCTCAAACTCAAATTGCCTGAGGGCCACATGACAAGTTTTCATATCCCATGGGGGGCCGCATGCAAACTTTTAAAACTTCAAAAGCAATGAACTATACCAGCAATAATATACTATACTATACCCAGCACTGGTGTCAGCAAACGCATTATACCCAGTACTGGTGTCCGTAAGCGCATTATTAACCCAGCATTGGTGTCAGCAAACGCATTATTAACTACCCAGCATTACCCCTCCCACACTGCACAAATAGCCACACACTGCACAAATAGCCCCACACTCCATAAAATACCCCCCACACTCCATAAAATACCCCCCACACTCCATAAAATACCCCCACACTACACAATTACCCCCCACACTGCACAATCACCCTCCACACTGCATAAAATACCCCCCACACTGCACAAATTTCTACCCCAGTCACCCCACTAAGGACTTTGCCTCAGTGTGATGGCTCACTCACCTCTCCTGGCAGTCAGGATCATCTGCCTCCCAAATCCTCTCCTCCTGGCTTCCATACAGGCCTAGTGACAGGGGACCCAGAGAACACAATCTCCCGCCCTGAGGTGGCAGCAGGACCCTGGTTTGGAGCTCTGGTCGATCGTCAATGCCTAGGTGGGCGGATCGATGAGCGGATCCTTCCTCCGCTCCATTCTCAGCTCTGTTCTCTCTCTGGGCTGCAGCAGCGTGCAGCGGAGAGGACAGAAGAGATGGAGAGGTAAAGCCGATGGCCGATATATGATGACGATTTTTGTGGCCGATATTTTAGGCCGATTTGAAAAAAAAAAAACCTCACCCACTCCACTCCTCCCTGCTTGCTCCTGTCACTCTACCAAACACTTGATGTCCTCAGTACAGATGGCACTGGTTGGCTTAGGCAGGTGGCACTGGCAGGTGGCACTGTCTGTCACTGGCAGGTGGCACTGGCAGGTGGCACGTTGCACTGTTTGGAGGGTGCACTGATTGGCACTGACAGATGGCACTGGCAGGTGGCACTGATTGGCAATGGCACTGGCAGGTGGCACTTATTGGCAGTGGCACTGGTTGGCACTGGAAGGTGGCACTGGCAGGCATTGGCAAGTGGCACTGGTTTGAAACTGGCAGGTGGCACTGGTTTGGAACTGGCAGGTGGCACTATTGGCACTGACAGGTGGCACTGATTGGCGTGGCACTGGCAGGTGGCACTGATTGGCGTGGCACTGGCAGGTGGCACTGATTGGCGTGGCACTGGCAGGTGGTGGCAGGTGGCACTGGCAAGCACTGGTTGGCACTGGCAGGTGGCACTGATTGGCGTGGCACTTGCAGGTGGCGGAAGGTGGCACTGGCAGGTGGCTTTGATTGGCAGGGGCACTGGTTGGCGGTGGCACTGGCAGGCACTGGTTGGTGGTGGCACTGATT
This sequence comes from Aquarana catesbeiana, assembly GCF_042186555.1. Lineage (NCBI taxonomy): Eukaryota > Metazoa > Chordata > Amphibia > Anura > Ranidae > Aquarana > Aquarana catesbeiana. The sequence continues at coordinate 925,404,933 of NC_133324.1, read as the reverse complement.
GGCGGTGGCAGGTGGCACTGGCAGGTGGTACTGGTTGGAGGTGGCAGGTGGCAATGGCAGACTGGTTGGCACTGGCAGGTGGCACTGATTGGCAGTGGCACTGGCAGCTGGCACTGACAGATGGCACTGACAGATGGCACTGATTGGCACAGGCAGGTGCCACTGGCAGGTTTCACACTGAGCGGAGTGTAACAGTGTGTGAAACTGACAAGGAGCTGTCCACACTCAGCGCTTGATGCTTGTGTGAAGCTGACACGTAGCACAGAGGAGAGAGACAGAGGGATCTGTCAGAATTGAGGTTGATGTCGGGGTGGGCGGGACCCGGCCGAGGTGGGCGGGGCCAGCAGCTGTCAAACACCAGCCAATGATTGGGCTGCTTAAGAAAAGGGGCGGGCCACATACACGTAGCTGCCCGCCCAGATCCCATTGGCTGGTGTTTGATATTGGCCGGGTCCCGCCCACCCCGGCCGGGTCCCGCCCACCCCCGACATCAACCTCAAATCTGACAGATCCCTCTGTCTCTCTCCTCCTGTTACGTGTCAGTTTCACACAAGCATCAAGCGCTGAGTGTGGAGAAGGAAGGAAGAGCAGCGGCCAGTGCTATATATCGACCTAATGGCCAAATATCGGTCGACCTCTAGTCCTTTATCAGCCCTGCCTGCGGGCCATTTTTAACCGGTCCGCGGGCCGCAAATGGCCCGCGGGCCGGTACTTTGAGACCCCTGATCTAGAGCAATGGTCCTTAAGTCCCATAACAACAGGCTGGAGAATCAGACGTTGAAAGGACTGGGGATCTCTTGTTACCGTAATTTGAACTCCTCTACCCAAAGCAGGGGGGTCTGGGCCACAACTGTCTTGGCTTAGGGATCAATAGGAAACAGGACTGACTTTGACCAGTTAATCCTAACTCCTGAGAAGTGCCCAAACTTATTAAAGGCCTCCAGGGCAGCGTGCAGCGAGGCATCTGCGTCGTGTAAGTACATTAACTCATCATCCGCATACATCGATATTTTCTCCTCCAGAGGACCAACCCATAATCAGGCGTATGCCTGAATGCGTCGGGAATGCGTCGGGACTCTCGAACCAGAATTGCCAGTGGTTCAAGGGCCAGTGCAAACAGGCTGGGCGACAGTGGGCAACCCTGACGGGTCGCCCTCTGGAGGAGAAAATAATCAGAGAAGGTGTCATTTGTGCGGATCCTAGCCCTGGGAGATCTGTATAACATGCCCAGCCAGTGGAGAAACCTAGTGCCAAATCCAAACCTTTTCAAGACCTCCCATAGGTACTTCCACTCTATGGAGTCAAATGCTTTCTCTGCATCCAGCGAATCAATGACTCTTGTTCCCCCATTATCATGAGAGGTGGCTACATTTAGGAATAGTCGACGGATATTGATATCGGTGCCCTAGAATATTGAAGATGTTTTGCTGCTGATATTCACACAGTTCTGACAAACTGATTTCTTTATTATTTCTTGTGATCTCCTGAATAATCTTTTTTATTTTTTTCGCCAGATCTCCAGAATAATGTTTTTTATTTTGTTTAGAGTGATCTACTTTTTTTTTTAATGAAGATCTCCTTATTTTTTTTTTCTAGTGATCTCCATAATATTTTTTTTCGTATTGTGTGTCATGTTACCACAACACCATTATTATCTTGTATTTTTTAACCTCAAAGAGGTTGGTTGGTGTTGGTGTCCATTGTTAATTTGACATTGTATTTTTGAAATGTACCTGCCTACTCACAAACAAACTGTCCTTTTTGAACTAAAACACATAGCCAAGGATTTGTAAAAAAAAAACAAAGTAATTTATTAGGGATCATAACAAAATTAAGAGGAAGGTAACGATGGATAAACTGTTGAAATTGGCGAAGCTTTTGTACCCCAAGGCAGACATCAATTATTTGACAGGCCAAATTGGTAACCTGAGGAGTCCATTTAATAGGGAGCACAATACAGTCCAGGACTCCAAGAGATCGGGAGCAGCAGCAGATGACATATATGTCCCCAGGCTGTGGTCTTACAACAGCCTGCATCTTTTGCCAGACCAAACCCAGGCCATCACGCTCAAGATTTCCTTGCACACTTCCTTCCAGGCTGTGGCTGTGGTGTAGGAGTTGTGTCAGGAGGTGGAGGAGGAGTATGGTCCAACTCACATATGTGATTTTTCTTGGTGAGTTTGCCCCTCAACCCCTTATTTAGGACTTGAAATATGAGCTCCTCACTGATGAGGCATTAGCCCACCTCCATTTCCTGCATCTTACTGGCCGTCATACACGCAAAGGCCTCCTGGACATTAGGGGTGTTTGTGAGGACCGCAGTAGCCTGCCGAATCAAACCAAGCGCTGACTCCTCCACGTTCCTCCCCTTCTTGGGCCTTTTTGTTGGAAGACGGAAGGGGAGGAACCTGCAATTCGGTCAAGCTACTGGGCATGGCCACCTCTTGGCTGCCACTTTCCACGGCCACCTCCTGGCTGCCACTTTCCACGGCCACCTCCTGGCTGCCACTTTCCACAGCCTCCTCCTGGTTGAGACTTTCCTGTGAATGAAAATCGGACATAGTTTTCGTTTTTTGTTCATCAATCACACACAATTTTGAGCTCATGACTGTTGTAAATTGAATGTTAAGAAATAGAAAAGACTATCCTTCTGACCCCAGCATTTTTCATTCTTGTCCCAATCATTTTTGGCTACTACTGTCTATTGATATGTAAACCACTTTGTTAAATCTGAAATTAGTGCTCAATAATAGCATCTAGTTAACATAATTAATTTTTGGTCAAGAAATATGTTGAACAATGCTATACCTGGCTCAAGCTGGGCTTCTCCACATCTTCCTGGGTGGAAGGCCCAGGTTGTACATCGGAAGCCTCATCTGAGGTGGAAGGAAGAGTGGAAGGAAGGGTTGAGAATGATGGCCTGATTTCAGTCTGGTCTGACGAAAACTGCAGTCTGTTGTAGTACCAGAGCCTGGGGACATAAATGTCATCTGCTGCTGCTCCTGATCTCATGGAATCCTGGACCTTTTTGCACTCCTTATTATACATGGAGGTGGAGGAGGAGTATGGTCCAACTCACATATGTGATTTTTCTTGGTGAGTTCGCCCCTCAACCCCTTATTTAGGACCTGAAATATGAGCTCCTCACTGATGAGGCATTAGCCCACCTCCATTTCCTGTATCTTACTGGCCGTCATACACGCAAAGGCCTCCTGGACATTAGGGGTGTTTGTGAGGACCGCAGTAGCCTGTCGAATCAAACCAAGCGCTGACTCCTCCACGTTCCTCCCCTTCCTGGGCCTTTTTGTTGGAAGGCGGAAGGGGAAGAACCTGCAATTCGGTCAAGCTACTGGGCATGGCCACCTCCTGGCTGCCACTTTCCACGGCCACCTCCTGGCTGCCACTTTCCACGGCCACCTCCTGGCTGCCACTTTCCACAGCCTCCTCCTGGTTGAGACTTTCCTGTGAATGAAAATGGGACATAGTTTTTGTTATTTGTTCATCAATTACACACAATTTTGGGCTCATGACTGTTGTAAATTGAATGTTAAGAAATAGAAAAGACTATCCTTCTGACCCCAGCATTTTTCATTCTTGTCCCAATCATTTTTGGCTACTACTGTCTATTGATATGTAAACCACTTTGTTAAATCTGAAATTAGTGCTCAATAATAGCATCTAGTTAACATCATTAATTTTTGGTCAAGAAATATGTTGAACAATGCTATACCTGGCTCAAGCTGGGCTCCTCCACATCTTCCTGGGTGGAAGGCCCAAGTTGTACATCGGAAGCCTCATCTGAGGTGGAAGGAAGAGTGGAAGGAAGGGTTGAGAATGATGGCCTGATTTCAGTCTGGTCTGACGAAAACTACAGTCTGTTGTAGTACCAGAGCCTGGGGACATAAATGTCATCTGCTGCTGCTCCTGATCTCATGGAATCCTGGACCTTTTTGCACTCCTTATTATTGGCTCCTCAGGCCACCAATTTTGCACTTCAAAAAGTTGATGTTTGCCATGGGAAAAAATGATAAAAATGTCATTTTGGTACAGTGTTGTATGACCTGGGATATCAATGTACGCGTTCTTCCTTTGCACCCCCGAAACACGTCCATTGATCCCCCATGATGGGAGCTAGCACATGTTGACATTAGGCATGGGATCAGGAGTGAAATCCACATTTGACTCCCAATTTGTGTGCATCTTCAAAATTTGGCTTTTACAGAGGTGATATCACCCCATCACCCCTTCACTTTTTCAAAGTTGAACTTTGTAAGTTCCTGAGTTGTGTATATGTTTTTAAACATGCCTGTTTAACCAAAAAAAGGATATTTCTAATGTCAACCATAAAAATGTTATACACCGGTGGGCGCATGCGCGCGATCGCGGGATATGGCTGCCTAGTCCCTGCACTCCGTGCTGCCGACCGTTAATAACTCGGCTATCAGACACGAGCAACCGGGCTCCCAGGATAGCGGACACCGCTGAGCACCCGCGGGTATGTACCGCTCGCAAAGAAAAGCAGTAAAACACCCCAAACAGCACAGGATGAGTTCTACCATGGGGAAGGGCAAGATGGCGCCCGAACCTCCTGAGCCTGACGACTCCACGAGGCTCTCCACAGCAGACCCAGCATCTCCATCGAACAGTCTGCAGCAGTTCCCTTCGGATCTGGTAAGCCCTGAGCAGCATGCTTCAGAGGACTTACTGACCAAGTTCCGCTCCATAGTGAGAGATGAGATCTCTACAGCATCACGTAAGCTCTCCTCTGAACTCATGAGAGGCCTTAAAGAGCTAGGCCATCGCACAAATCAGCTAGAACAGAGAATGGACTTAACCACTACTGTGCTAGAGGGTCATGAGGAAGAAGTTGATAAACTTAATGCTGAACTGGAGGTCCTGCGGGACAAGTTGGAGGATTCTGAGAATAGGTCCCGTAGGGACAACCTTATAATCCGTGGTATTCCTGAGGTTATAACTGACCTGCAGGGCACAGCCACGGCCTTCTTCCAGGAACTGGCCCCTTAGATCCCCTTGGAGCGTTTGGAATTCGATCGCATCCACAGGTCCCTTGCTCTTAAACCCACGGAAGGCCCACCACGGGATGTTATTATAAAGCTTCATTTTTATCGCACTAAAGAGAGACTTTTGCAAGCAGCAAGGAAACTCCCGGATCTCTCCTTTCAAAATTATTCTCTTCAGTTGTTTGCTGATCTGTCCCCGGTCACGATTGCGAAAAGAAGGAACTTAAAACCCTATCTTCAGATCCTGCAAATTCAAGGTATTAAATACAGGTGGGGGTTCCACTTTAAACTGTAATTTTCCTATCGTGGCCGTCAGGTCCAAGCATCCTCTTTGCCCGACCTGAGACGCCATTTTCAGGACCTGCAGCTGGATCTCCCTCCATCTCAAGGGGAACCTTCTTCATCATCTTCACGTTCACTGATGGTACAGCCATCCCGCAAATCCACACAGGCTTCCCAACAGGGCTCCCAGGCCCGTCGTTCACTCCAAGCTCAACACTACCAAGATATCCCCACTGGATGAGGAACTGAACATATTTGCAACAGGGTTTTCTCTTTCCCGGAGGCCTGAGTTAGGTCTCAGGCATTTTCCACAATTGTGGATTACCTAGTCCAAGACTGCAGGGGGCAATTCCATTTCTTCACGATCTGGGATCGGCTTCCTGCATCCGTGTTCCTGGTATCGAACCTCTTTCTTTTTTGTTTTGTTTTCTTAGTTCATGTTTATGTTTATTGTTTACACTTTAAATGTCCTGCCCTGGTGGGTGTGGGCCTGCTGCCCTAGGCCGCCCGAATAGATTGATGGTGGTCAGGGTAAGGGGGGCCCTGCAGTTGCAGGGTGGGCGGATGTCTTGAAACCGTCCCTGACTAGTGGTTACCCGCTTGGTTTGGAGGCCTTCCTGGTGCTCATTTAGGGCGACTGGGAACATCCCCATCTCCAATAACTTTCCGGGATGGTCCCTTGCGAATTTGATAATATACACAAAATTTTTGAATATTATGATTTGCTATGCCTAGTTCTTAATCTGGAGGTGGTTTCCGGTGCCGGAACTGCTGTTGTCCTATGCCAGGTTCCTCTCGCGGGTTCTCCCCGGGTTTTCCGAGGGGACCCGCGAGGGGACTTTTTCAAGCCTTTTTTCTGAAGCTAACAGTTGAAACCACATCTTTGATTGTTCGTGCCGAATAACATGATTTAATCTACGTTATATTCAGTGATTATTGTTAGGCATTTTTGTGCTTATCTTTCTAATAATTAACCGCTTCGGCCCCGCAAGATTTTACCCCCTTCCTGACCAGATCGTTTTTTGTGATTCGGCACTGCGTCGCTTTAACTGACAATTGCGCGGTCGTGCGACGTCGCTCCCAAACAAAATTGACATCCTTTTTTTCCCACAAATAGAGCTTTCTTTTGGTGGTATTTGATCGCCTCTGCAATTTTTATTTTTTGCGCTATAAACAAAATAAGAGCGACAATTTTGAAAAAAAAAACGCATTATTTTTTACATTTTGCTATAATAAATATCCCCCCAAAATATATAAAAAAACATTTTTTTTTTCCTCAGTTTAGGCCAATCGTATTCTTCTACATATTTTTGGTAAAAAAAATCGCAATAAGCGTTTATTGATTGGTTTGCGCAAAAGTTATAGCGTTTACTAAATAGGGGATAGTTTTATAGCATTTTTATTAATCTTTTTTTTTTTACTAGTAATGGCGCGATCAGTGATTTTTATTGTGACTGCAACGTTATGGCGGACATGTCGGACATTTTTGGGACAATTGTCATTTATACAGCGATCAGTGCGATTAAAAATGCACTGATTACTGTGTAAATGACACTGGCAGTGAAGGGGTTAACCACTAGGGGGCGGGGAGGGGTTAGGTGTGTCCTAGGGGTGTGATTTCTAACTGTAGGGGGATGGGCTAGCAGTGTCATTACTCTGATCACAGCTCCCGATGACAGGGAGCTGTGATCAGTGACACTTGTCACTAGGCAGAACGGGGGGATGCTGTTTACATCAGCATCTCCCCGTTTGTCCTCTCAGTGAGGCGATCGCGGGTATCCCCGCAGCAATCGAGTCCGCGGGACCCGCGACCTGACTCATGCACGCAATGGCATGGCGGGAAATTCAATGGACTTACAGGTACGCCCATTTGCCCAGCCGTGCCATTCTGCTGACGTACATCGGCGTGCGCCCTTCGGGAACAGGTTAAGTAAGCCGAGTGGGCCAGGCAGACCACTGCGCCCCCACAGTGTTGGTATTTGAATAGGATTATGGTCCTAGCCAACCACCGACCTCTTGGTGGGTCCACGGACCCATGCCAAGTTGCACTATTGCTCTGTCTCATATAATTCTTCCTAGATTTTCTCGATTCTACAGTGCTCACCTCTTTTTCTCTTCTTTCTCTCTTTCACTGCTGTTTTCCTTTTTTTTCCATGTTATTTATTTTTATTTTTTTTTTTCCTACCTTTTCCTTGAGTCCATGGGTTTGCATCCGGAGCCAAAGGTAAGCTTTTATCTGCTTTTCCATCATGACATTAAATTGGTTGTCATTAAATGTTCAGGGAATGAATTCACCACAAAAAAAGGGTAAAAGTGTTCAAATACCTTAAAAAACAACATATTGATGTTGCATGCTTACAGGAAACTCATTTTTCCTCCACCTCTTGCCCTAAATATTTTGCCGCCCAATACCCCCAAGTGTTTTTAGCCAATGGCCCGACCAAACAGAGGGGGTTTTAATAGCATTACGCAGGTCGGTCCCTTTTCGGTGTGATAGACAGATAGCTGACCCTGAGGGTAGATACCTCCTGCTTGTAGGTAGTATTCATGATGCAGAGGTAACCATACTGACCTATTATGCTCCCAATTCTAACCCGGGACCCTTTTTATCACACGTTTGCTCTCTGTTGACCTTGCACCAAAAGGGGACCCTGTTGTTGGCAGGTGACTGAAATGTGGCCCTGGACCCTGTATTGGATAAATACCCCTCTGAAAGAGTAGCCGCATCTTCTGCAGCAAAAACATTCTCGCATTCCCTGCGTTGTCATGATCTGGTGGAACTTTGGCGGGAATTACACCCGTTAACTAAAGACTATACATACTACTCCCACCCCCATCATTCACACTCTAGAATTGACCATGTAATAATGCTTAGAAAACATCTTCCTTTAATAGAATCAGTGTCCATCTTAGCAGCCCCCTGGACGGACCATGACCCCCTTCTGGTAGTGTGCCGATCTCTAGTGCATAACCCTCAACATAGCTCCTGGATCATGAATGACTCGTTGTTATTGGTACAGTAAAGCAAACAAACCAAATGTGATGCTGGCCAAGAGATTACGTACATTTAATTCCAAACCCACCCCTATTACTTTGCGCACTCGACATAATGTACTGACTAGTAACCCGATCCGTATATTGGACGAGTTCCGCCATAGATTCAGCCCAAGACCTTACGACTGAACGGGATAGGGTGGATTTCCTCCAACACATTTCCTTACCTACCATATCTGAGACACAGGTAGACCTTATGGACCGTGATATTCAGGAGGCAGAAGTTCGACAATGTATTAAAGAATTAAAAGTAGGGAAAAGGCCAGGTCCAGTCGGCTTCACGACACTTTACTACAGAAAACTGGTGGACGTGATAGCCGCCCCCTTGACGGCTATGTATAATTCCGTCAAAAACGGCCGGAATTTTTCGTCAGATCTTCTAACAGCTAATATCGTGATGTTGCCTAAACCTGACCGTGATCATACCTCATGGGCCAACTTTCGACCTATATCTTTAATTAATGTTGATATGAAGATTCTTACAAAAATTCTGGCCAATTGATTAAATTTGTTTTTTCCCCGCTTAATCAAAAAGGACCAAGAGGGCTTTGTGCCAACGAGACAGGCAGAGGACGCTATTAGGAGAATTATTCAATTGCAGCATATCGCCCATAAGCGTTCCCTAGAAACTATGCTTTTGTCGCTGGATGTGAACAAGGCCTTTGACACCTAGTCCTGGCCATACCTCATGACAGTACAGTCGTTTTTGCGTTGGTTGGCAGCATTGTACGACACCCCTCAAGCTAAAATTAAATACTATGGGTTTGAATCCTCTATTTTTCCTATTCGTAGGGGCACCCGACAAGGTTGCCCACTTTCGCCACTCTTGTTCGTCCTGGCGATGGAACCGTTGGCTGAGGCGATTCGTTCACATCCAGATATAAAAGGTATTGAAGTGGCGGGCTCTAATCACAAAATCCTACTAGAGACCTTTGCGTCTCTTTCGGGCTTACAGTTTAATCCCACAAAATCTAAGGCAATGTCTGTAAATCTTTCTCCTCCAGAACTGGCCTCTTTAAAAGAAAATTTCCCATTTCACTGGCTTCCTTCACTACCTTATTTAGGCATACGTCTCACTCCTAAATATGATGGTCTATATCAGGCTACTTTCCCCCCCTCTTTCAGAAACTCGACATATTGTTGTCTTCTTGGTCCCACTTCCCATTATCCTGGTTTGGCAGGATCTCAGCGGTCCGTATGACTTACCTCCCTAAACTGTTGTATTTTTTTCGAGTATTACCCATTCCTATCCCCTCTTATATTTTAAGAATCCATCAACGCAAAATTTTGAAATTTATATGGGGCTCTATTCACCCCCGAATTAATAAGCAGATTATGTATGCCCGGAGGATCAATGGGGGTCTTTCGGTCCCCAATCTTCAGGCATATTATACGGCGGCGGGCATTGCTCCATTAACCCGTCTCCATGACACTTATGAAATGCCATTGTGGGCCACTATTGATTTGGTCAAATCACACCCTACACCCATATCTTCTGTACCCTGGCTCCCACCTTCGTAACGCCCTCATGGGTTCGGGCCATGTATGGCTCACTCTCTACGCCTATGGGACTCTGTTAAGTATTCGACAGGCTTATTATCTCCCCACCTACCTCTATTGCACCTTATTCACTGCCCGTTGTTCCCCCTAGCTGTGATAACCCTAAACAATTCTCGTGGTGGGTGGATAATGGATTCACAGATGTCCATTCTCTGTTCACCCCAATGAGGATAATCACGTTTGAAATGCTTAGATCTTCTCACGATATACCCCTACGAGAACATTATAGTTACATTCAAATCAAACATTTCCTTCAACAACTTATATGGGCTCAATCTACCCCATACACCTTGACTCCCTTTGAAAGGATTTGTAGGGCAACCCCTCACTCCCCGGGGGTCATATCCCTACTTTACTCTTCCATCACCTCTAGTAGGAAACCCCCAGTGAGATCATATCACCTCCAATGGGAGGAAGACCTTGGCAAAAAGTTGGATCCGGAGGACAGGCAGATTATGACGATATCCCTTACAAAAAACTCAAGAAATGTTCTGACCTTAGAAAATGCATAAAAGGTCTTCTATAGATGGTACTATACGCCTGCTAGGCTAGCTCGTTTTATCCCCTCCTATCCTTCTTACTGTTTCCCGGGTTGCTTGCTGGAGGGCACTATGGCTCACATATGGTGGACATGTCCCAAGGTTTGTAGACTTTGGGTCAGGGTTTATACCCTTTTACGCAATATGCTCCACTCTAATCTAAAGAGAGATCCATATAAAGCCCTTCTGTGCAAACCAATCTTGGAACTCCTTCGCCCAGAACGTCAATTGGCCCTACACCTTTTCAATGCAACTAAGTTGACCATTGCGCGGTCCTGGAAAACCCCTATACTCAGTTTTGAAGCAGTGAAAAATAGAATGAACGATATAATGAGAAATGAGAAATTAACGTCCCTGGCTTCTGACACGCATAGTAAATTTCTTAAAGTCTGGCAACCATGGATATCATACAAACAAACCTCTAGGTTTGATAACTTGCTTTTGTCAATCTAGCGGCCTCTGGATGCACCCTCCCCTTTGTAGATTGGACTCTTCCCTCTTTTCTGCCTCTCCTCTTTGTCTCCTTTCTCCTTTTCTCTTTTGATTCCCCCCTATTTCTTGCTGTCAACTTACTCTCTACCATTTTTTTTTGTGTCTTTTAATGTAATCTCCTTTGTGACTTTCTCACTAAGGAGTCGATTCACTTATGCTGGTTACCGTGATACGAATCAACCAAACAATTAATAAATTAGACCAAATTTTCTATTATTTATTTATTTCATTTATAAATATCTTACGGTTGGTATAAGAGTAGATGCACCCTTTTATGTTGTTTCTTCCTCCTTTATTATTTACTCTAAACATACACCCAATGAAAAACAAAATTTTGAGACATAGATTACATTTTGTCATGATACAATGTAAGTGTTCTTTGTCTTCATATATATTTTTTTTAGTTTCTATATTTTTGTAATGACGAATAATGTACCATTAATGTAGCATCCCTCAGCAGGGATCCTCCCTTCATATTCTGTTCAATGTAACCATCTCATTGTTGCATAAGTCTGTTGTATTCATTTTTTCTATCAATAAAAACCTTTGTAAAAGAAAAATGTTATACACCAAAGAGGTTGGTTTGTTCAATAACCCTTTTCTAACGCACATGTGAATGTGCACAGAGTAAAATGTTTTCTACTCAATAATGTGTGGCTTCTTCTTTCAATGCTCGATACCAGTTTTTGGAGTAAGTTGGTGTTTACAGTGACAATAGGGGTTATTTACTAAAGGCAAATCCACTTTGCACTACAAGTGCAGTTTCAGTGCCACCCCCAGAACCCCCACAGTGCTCTAAAATTTGCCCCAATCAGGCCATTTTAGGGACTCAAAACAATTAATTCATGGTGCTGAAAAGGATGATTATTTTTATCATTAATGCATTACATACATTAACAACAAAAACAATGTGTGTGTGTAGCAGACCCACAACATAATAGTTAGCTGAAGAAGAGATTGTCACCTCATGTATCAAATAAATTACGTTTGCACTATTGAAGTAAATGGCCAAAAAGAAAAGCCCATTGGAGAACCTAGGAGACAGCTAAAATAAACACAAGCAGTAAATCAAATGAAATATTAGTTCAGTTTATAATAAAAATGTATTTAAAAAATGTTTCACACATTTACTGGCAGATTATTGCCCCCCCTACCCGCAAAGTACTCCAGATAATTTTGCCTCACTTTGCGGGCACTTTGGGGGGGCAAGCCAGGACGGCCAGCTTCAAGTGCCGTCAAATTACTAGCTGGTAATCCGGCCTCAGGCCCAACTGAGGCCACAGAGTTTGTAGCATTTTTGCGTAGATAATTGTGCAGAATGCAGTAGGCAAGCACAATATGGTTCAGTTTATATTCCGCTATGTGGATTGGTGTCAGAAATAGGCAGAACCGGCTGGCCATTATTAAGAAAGCATTCTCCACCACTCTTCTGGCTCTGGCCAACCAGTAGTTAAAAACCCTCTGGTCCGGGGTGAGGGTCCTCATCGGAAATGGCCTCATGAGATGGTCAGCTAGCCCAAACGCTTCATCAGCGACGAACAGAAACGGAAGACCAGCCACATTGTCTTCCGCAGGTGGCAAGCCCAAGCCACCATTCTGGAGCCATCTGTAGAACTCCGCCTGGGCGATGACTCCACCATCCGACATCCGTTCATTCTTCCCCACGTCCACATACAAAAACTCGTATGTCACCGACACCACTGCTGACAACACAATACTATTAAACCCCTTATATAGGGATGAGTCGAACACCCCCTGGTTCAGTTCGCAGGAGAACATGAGAACAGGCGAAAAATTTGTTTGAACAGGCGAACACCGTTAAAGTCTATGGGACACGAATGTGAAAAATCAAAAGTGCTAATTTTAAGGGTTAATATGCAAGTTATTGTCATAAAAAGTGTTTGGGGGCATGGGTCCTGCCCCAGGGGACATGTATCAATGCAAAAAAAAGTTTTAAAAACGGACGTTTTTTCAAGAGCAGTAATTTTAATAATGCTTAAATTGAAACAATAAAAGTGAAATATTCCTTTAAATTTCATACCTGGGGGGTGTCTATAGTATGCCTGTAAAGTGGGGCATTTTTACCGTGTTTAGAACAGTCCCTGCACAAAATTACATTTCTAAAGGAAAAAAAGTCATTTAAAACTACTCACGGCTATAATGAATTGTCGGGTGTCAGCAATACAGATAAAAGTCATTGAAAAAAACAGCATGGGATCTCCCCCAGTCCATTACCAGGCCCTTTGGGTCTGGTATGAATATTAAGGGGAACCCCGAACCAAAATTAAAAAAAAAAATTGTGTGGGGGTCCCCCCAAATTCCATACCAGGCCCTTCAGGTCTGATATGGATTATAAGGGGAACCCTGTGCCAATTTTTTTTTTAAATGGTGTAGGGGTCCCCCTCAAAATCCATACCAGACCCCTCAGGTCTGGTACGGATTTTAAGGGGAACCCCGCACCAAAATTTTTTAAAAAATGGCGTGGGGGTCCCATCAAAAATCCATACCAGACCCTTATCCGAGCATGAAACCTGGTAGGCCGCAGGAAAAGAGGGGGGGACGAGAGAGTGCCCCCCCTCCTGAACCATGCCAGGCCACATGCCCTCAACATGGGGAGGGTGCTTTGGAGTAGCCCTCCAAAGCACCTTGTCCCCATTTTAATGGGGACAAGGGCCTCATCCCCCAACCCTTGCCTGGTGGTTGTGGGGGTCTGCGGGCGGGGGGCTTATCAGAATCTGGAAGCCCCTTTTAACAAGGGGACCCCCAGATCCTGGCCCCCCCTGTTTGAAATGGTAACGGGTACATTGTACCATTTCACTAAAAAGTGTCAAAATGTTAAAAAAAAAACAAGACACAATTTGGGATAAGTCCTTTATTAAAAAATAAAAAAATTTAAATGTCCCATGAAGTCCATTCATCTTCTTCTATGGCTCCTCTAACGGACCGAAAATAAAATAAAAAAGATCCACCTCCATGGGAGGCATTTGCCTTATGACGCTTCAGCGCAGATGACAGTTCTTTTATAACTGAGGGCGGGGCCACATGGTGACGTACCCGGGTGACCCCACCCCCTCTAATGCACGGGGACTTCCCAATGGCTTCCCCGTGGCATCACAGGGGGGCGTGGCCACCCGTTAACGGATCTTGTCCAAGTCTTGTGACATTAATCCCACATCCATTTATCTTGGAGGTTAACACAGTTTGACAGGAGGTGATAGCTGCCATCACCTCTGGAATGCCAGGCAGTGCAGATCCAGCTGACTCACATGGGGGGGGATCTCAGTTTCTTTCCCCGCTTTTGATGCCCAGATGTTCTAGAAGACATCCAGAGACCACAGGCACCTCAAAAGCTTAATGTCACCCAAGTGCAGATGATATGCCGGATCACAGTCCAGCAGAGCTTAGAAATTATGTCTGCTCCGTCCGCGATCTTGGCTACGCCCCGTTATTTATTATTATTAATTTGTTACGTTACATTCATTTAGATATGGCATTTGTTATTTCGGATAATTCGTAACTTCGGATAAAATCGTATTTGTTACGTTCACTAACAGCCAAATTTGAAAAGAAATTCCAATACCTATAATTTAATAGTTAGTTATTATTAGTTAGTTAGTTATTATTTCAGATTTTTCAATTTTTGGGTTTTCGGATTTTCGAATTACGGCTTCACTGCCCGTTTCCTACTGCGCAGCGCTTTGTGAATGGGACGCGATGGGACACACACAGTTCCCATAACACACCGCGCTCCATTCCCCAGAAGACAACATGGGGAGGAGAAGAGACAACATCATCGCGGCGTAGGAAGAGGCAGATTAGGAAGACTGCCTGGCAACAGCCATTTCAAAAAAAATTTTTTAGGTATTTTTTTGTGCAATTTTTTTTTTCAGGGTGGACCTCCACTTTAACCCCTTCCCTGCCAGTGTCATTAGTACAGTGACACTGCATAGTTTTTAGCACTGATCACTGTATTGGTGTCACTGGTCACCAAAAAGTGTCACTTAGTGTCAGCCACAATGTCGCAGACCCATTAAAAATTGCTGATCGCTGTCATTACTAGTAAAGAAGAAAAAAAATTCCATAAATATACTACATAGTTTGTAGACGCTATAACTTTTGAGCAAACCAATCTATATACGCTTACTACCAAAATTGACCTAAATTGATGATGAAATTTGATTTTTTACATTTTTTTATTGGATATGTTTTATAGCGGAAAGTAAAAAAAAATGTTTGTTTTTTTTTCAAAACTGTCGGCCTTTTTTTGTTGATAGCTCAAAAAATAAAAACCGTAGAGGTGATCAAATACCACCAAAAGAAAGCTCTATTTTTTTTCGGGGGGGAACGGGGTGTAGCTGGTCTTGCCTAGGGTGCAAAATAGCTTAGCACCGGCCCTGACTGGAGGGACCCGCTGGGCTTGTTAGGTAAGTAATAGTAAAATTAGCCACATGAACGCCCTTGTCTGCTGCCTTTGCAAGTTAAGGGGGAGCAATTGGAGGGTGCTAAAAATGCAGCTGAACCAGGCATTTTTACCGCCCGACCCACACACACACACGCACACACATACACACACACATACACACATAAACGTAACCTATAAAGCAGATGTTACAATTAGGGATGCATCAACACCGATACCGCTATCGATATTGAGTGTTTTCTCCAGCACTCGTTCTTGTGAAAATGCTCCGATACCGGAAACCGATCATTTGAAGTGCGGTTTAAGCCCATATAAAATGCCGTATGCTCACCTTATAATAAACCAAAATGTAATTACTAAATACTAATACCACAACATCAATATCTATCAGTGATGGGATGCCGGCACGGAAAGCCTTAATTTCCTCCCACAGCATTCTAACGCCATTCTATAATAAGGTGGCCAGATTTTCAAAATGAAATCTGGAGACACTCTACTGACTAGACCTACATTTTAATGTGTGGAACAAGGGTGGGGTTAATAGCCAATTGGTACATACAGCCAGATTGTGCTACCAACAAGAGGGACTTTAAGGGGTATGGTTAAATAAAACCTGATCCTACTTTCTCTGGGTCAAGAGTGCATAATGCACAGAGTGAAGGGGTCAGGATTGGAGGAAAGCCCCCAAAAACCAGGGACATCTGGTCATTTTATTCTATATAGGCAGCATGGCTGTCCAGGGATCAGAAAATCCTTCTTTGTCCTACTCTGGGATTCTGGGAAAAGATCCAGCTGGAAGAGTCTGCAGATCCAGAACAATAGAGCGTTCATCTTCCTAATCCTCACATCTCCACGTCACTGCCAAAACTTCATAAAAGGTAAACACCACTTGCAGGCCATTTGTGAAAGCAAATAGGGGGAAAATGCTGGAGCAGAAATATTGCTGCAAAATGTCAAAATATTAATGTTTTCTCCAGTCGCAGCATAGTTCTCCGCTGACATCTTCCTACGCTCTGCAGATAAATCACAATGCGAGCTACGCGCGTGAGTCTCACAGGTTGAGCACTAAGACAATATGGTGACATTTCCCTCTCAGCCCATCTGCCTACATTAAGTCCATGAATTATTCAGGGATTTCTGCTTTGCTTTGGTGGACGTGAATTTGGAATTTTGCCTCTCGAATGGAGATAACCCGCAAAGCGTTCCTGTTCTCTGAAATTCAAGCCTAGATTATGGCAAACTCTGGATGAATCTCTTGTGCATCTTAAATGGCATTTAGCTTGGTATCATAATCTCATAATCACTCAAGCTATAGAGAGTTTTTTTTCGTCTCCAATTAGAACACCTCCCTCGTGAGGGAATTTATGTAGCCAGTCATCGAAACGATATGATATACGTATGCTACATTGGATATTGTTTCTGTGACCGGCTACATACATACTTGGATCATCATTGTCTTCTTCTACCTGTGTCTGGGGAAGGGTGATAAATGTAGCAAGTAGCGTTCTGGGTTGTCCTCCAAGTCACAATCTATCTGTCTTTGGATTATGGTCCTCACCTCAGACCACAATTTTATGAGTTTACCGCTCGTCCAGAAGATATGAAGAAGCAACCCTGCTTCCTCTTCACATCATTGGCAATGATCGGATGTATGATGGAACATTCTATGTCCTTTGGCACTCTGTACCATTTGGTCAGAACTTTGTACCCCTATACCTGGTATCTCTTTGTTATAAAAGAAAATTAAGCAAAATAGAGAATATCTTCTCTCTGAGTATCAGAAAACGCAAGATTCTCATTTAAAGAGGAACTGCAGTCTACTCACATAATTTGTAATAAAAATATCTTTTCTATTCTGAAGCTTCCCTCCAACCACTTTGCATATTATTTTACATATACTGTGATTCTGTACTTGCCAAATATGCTGCAGAAATCTCCATCTACTGTGTCTGACTGCGGCCATTTTAACTGTGGGCAGCTGAAGCTGCTGCCTATTCACTTCCTGGATTTACACATACACACAGAGGCACACCTCAAGCTCTGCAGCCCTGCAGCTCTCATTGGCCCTCTTATTACTCACCCCCCCCCTCCCGTCCTGGCAAACTCTCACGAGAGTGAGAGAGAGAGAGAGAGAGAGAGAGAGAGAGAGAGAGAGAGAGAGAGAGTGAGCTGTGCATGATGTCATAAGCCTAGGCTTTTTACCAGACAAGAAACAGGAAGTGGGCTGTATAAGGTATTTACTGGCAGAAAAAAATATTTTACTATCCAAAGTTAAAACAACAAGGGCAGAAGATTTAATAGATGGAAAGTTGAAAAAATTACTGAAGGTCCGCTTTAGGTAGGATTGGGGGCACAAAGGATTCAGACGTTTAAAAACGGTCGAGACCGTATGAGGGGGTGGACCCAAGGCAAGTCAAAGACGCTCAAAGGACAATTCCAAGGGATAGGATCCTTAATGCTTGAAAAAAGGAGGAAATTTACCATTGTAATTGTTGGACACTATGCGTCCAAAGGGGAGTCAAACGGATTGAATGGCAAAAGCGGGTTTCGGACCAGACTCACATATGAAATCCCTTAGTCTTTAAGTTACAGATTTCAAAAGTTGCATAAAGTGCCTGCCAGAGAGGCTGGGCTGGAACTCTGGGTTGCCCAACACAGAAGATTGCAGGGAGCTGTTGGAGTTAAATCTGGGTGGTCCATGGCCTACCGTAAGTTGGGCATATGGTGGGGTGAATCTTAAGATCTGGGACTAGATCTACTTGGATCCAATATACACACCTCAGGGGAATGTCAGAACAGGATTGTTCCAGTGATATCCATCATAGTCCCTACACCAGGTTGTCACCCTGGGCAGATGTACAGCCTGATAGTATTTTAAGGGATCTGGGTACGCAACTCCCCCATGCAGTTTGTCCATAGAGAGGTAGGTTTAGGATAATCAGAGATGGGAGTGAGCCAAGACAAATTGTAGAAAGTCCCTGCAAAGTGTTTTCAAGAAGTATTGTGGGATCACAATTGGAAGGGCCTGAAAAAAGATATAACATCCTGGGCATCACGTTCATTTTCAGTATGGCAATTTTGCCCAGCCATCTATACATGCATCTTTACCATCACCGAAGATCGTTAATAGAACTCAATAGCAGCGGAAAATTGGCCATATAGAGCTTGTCTATGGTCAGGTAAATTTTGGTACGTAAGCCAATGCCCAGTGAAAAAAGAATGTTGAGCAGAAAGTGGCAACTTGGGAGGGGGCAAGCTAATGTTCAGAGCCTCTGATTTATGGAGGTTTCTTTTTAAATTGGATGGTTCCCCATATTTGGGAAGGGAAACCGCCTCATTAGTTGGAACTGCTGCAGTGAGGCTCGATTAAAAGGAAGCAATCCATTTGCACATATTGTCTCCCACACCCAAATGGGCCAAGAACAAACATCTTGTTAGCAACCCCCAGGGAAACCATTCACCCCAGGGGCTTTATGTGGTTTCAACGACTTAACCATAGCAAGGAAATCATCAGTTGTTATCAGGCTATTGAGACATTCTACCAACTCTTCAGGAACAGACAGAAGACCAAACTAGGGGAGGTCATCATGAATTCGCTGTCTGCATAGAGTTGGGATCATCAGGACCAGCTAGATTATAGAGATTTGCATAAAAGCCTTTGAAAGCAGAGGCAAATGGCAGACAAGGTATAGCACTGCCAACCATTTCCAGCATTCTCATAAGGCAGTGGTTCTCAACCCCTGTCCTCGGGACCCACTAACAGGCCAGGTTTGCAAGATAACTGAAATACATCACAGGTGATATCATTTGCTGCTCAGTGATTGCAGTCTTCTTGTCTGCATCTCCCCAAGGTAATACTTAAAATCTGGCCTGTTGGTGGGTCCTGAGGACTGGAGTTGAGAACCACTGTCATAAGGGATGTAAGTCTTGAGGGATAAAAAAGAATGGGGTATAGCCTGTTGCCATGATCATAGTATGCTTGTCTGATTTTGGCCATTGGGACCTTGGCATCATGCAACATTACTGACAGCACTTTTTCCCGGTTCTGTTTTAGTTCAGTAGCTACAGAGTGAGATAAAGATTTCTTATGGAGCACCTCATGGTGAGCAATAGCATCCAAGAGTTTCCAGAACTCCGGGAAGTTTCCAGGAAGAAAAAACTTCGGGAAGTTATTCATTTGAAAATGGGTTTCTTGTACAAAGCCTACATGAGTCCTGAGGTACCAGAGCTCCTAAAGGACTGTGGTCCGCTTCTCAGGGATATTGAGCCCATTGACGTTCAATGATGTGAATATGCAGGTAGGTATGGTGATTAGGCATTAAGTTGAATCCTGGCCTAAAAGGTACCCAAAAGAGACTGGGGGAGCACAGTACTCCTTAGAGCAGGGGTAGGCAACCCCCGGCACTAATGCCGCAAGCAGCACACAAAGCCTCTTTTGCCGGCACTCGACTCCCTCCCCATCAGCAGAGCAGTGCAGGGAAGTGTCAGTGGGATGCATTCCAATTTCAGAATTCCCCACGCCGCACTTGCACCGAGGGGGAGGCACCGTGCCATGACACAATGTAAAAGATGGGAAACATTGTTTGGTTTTCTAACTTTGCTGTAGCTGCGATCGTTAGCTTTTGTGATGGGGAAGAGATTGGGTGCAGTTCTGCTAGGAGGGGTGGTCCCTGCTTTCAGGAGGAGGAGGACTGTCATTGGCCACTGCTAAAGCCAATCACAGTCCTGCTAGCCCCGTCCATCATCTGGAGGAAGATGACTCGATTGGTTGCCACTACCAATCTCAGAATGAAGGGATTTCACTGTGATTGAGAAAACCACAATCAGGTGACAGTTTGTGGAATTACAGTTAAGCTTCTGGGAACTTTGTTGAAATTATTCCTGAACCTTGCGTCACTTACTACTGAACCCCAGCACTCTGCGTCCCTTTAAGCCACAGCCAGTATTCAGCGCAATGAAAATCACACTCAACTTTACCTGTGGCGCAGAGCGTCACACTTTTTCTCAGCTGCGGGGGCCCAACTTATGATCCTGCACACAGGCCCACTGCTTTCAGAACATGCCCCTGACCTGAGCTCATCATTGCACATCCATTCCAGATGCTTGTATGTGACATCACATACATCACATACAGTCAGGTCCATAAATATTGGGACATCGACACAATTCTAATCTTTTTGGCGCTATACACCACCACAATGGATTTTAAATGAAATGAACAAGATGTGCTTTAACTGCAAACTTTCAGATTTAATTTGAGAGTATTTACTAGGGATGAGCTTCGTGTTCGAGTCGAACCCATGTTCGACTCGAACATCGGCTGTTCGATCGTTCGCCGAATTGCGAACGTTATGGGCCGTTCGCGCTAAATTCGTGTGGCGCGTCACGGCCCATAATTCACTGCGGCATCGCAGTGCATTGCTGGCTGATGATTGGCCAAGCATGCACTATGACCCGCATGCTTGGCCAATCACAGCGCCGTCAGTAGAGAGAGCTGTAATTGGCCAAAGCCAGGGTGGCTTTGGCCAATTATGGCTCAGGGGATTTAGTACACACCCCACACTATATAAGGCCGCCTGCACGGCGGCCCTGTGTAGTGTGTGTTCCGGTGTGCTGAGAGATAGAGAGAGAGAGAGACAGTGTCATTTGATTTGAGTTAGATAGATTAGGCAGAACAGTCAGTCAGTTAGCTGCACTTACAGTGTATTGTGTATATATATGCATCCCAGGTGTTGCATATATATATATATACACTGTATTCAGTTTAGCTAGATCCGTTCCTGTTATCTTCTATCTAGACTATTTACATTTAATTCAGTGCGTCCTGCTCACAGTGTTCAGCTAGATCCGTTCCTGCTATTTACATTTAGTGCAGTGCGTCCTGCTCACAGTGTTCAGCTAGATCCGTTCCTGTTATCTTCTAGACTATTTACATTTAGTGCAGTGCGTCCTGCTCACAGTGTTCAGCTAGATCCGTTCATGTTAAATTCCTACTGACAGGCAGGCTTGTCTGGTTACAGTATATAAAGCTACCTGAAGAAAATTACAGGTGTTCTATTTGATCCTATTAGTACCACGGTCAGGCAGCTAGACTATTTACATTTAGTACAGTGCGTCCTGCTCACAGTGTTCAGCTAGATCCGTTCCTGTTATCTTCCTACTGACAGGCAGGCTTGTCTGGTTACAGTATATAAAGCTACCTGAAGAAAATTACAGGTGTTCTATTTGATCCTATTAGTACCACGGTCAGGCAGCTAGACTATTTACATTTAGTACAGTGCGTCCTGCTCACAGTGTTCAGCTAGATCCGTTCCTGTTATCTTCCTACTGACAGGCAGGCTTGTCTGGTTACAGTATATAAAGCTACCTGAAGAAAATTACAGGTGTTCTATTTGATCCTATTAGTACCACGGTCAGGCAGCTAGACTATTTACATTTAGTACAGTGCGTCCTGCTCACAGTGTACAGCTAGATCCGTTCCTGTTATCTTCCTACTGACAGGCAGGCTTGTCTGGTTACAGTATATAAAGCTACCTGAAGAAAATTTCAGGTGTTCTATTTGATCCTATTAGTACCACGGTCAGGCAGCTAGACTATTTACATTTAGTACAGTGCGTCCTGCTCACAGTGTTCAGCTAGATCCGTTCCTGTTATCTTCCTACTGACAGGCAGGCTTGTCTGGTTACAGTATATAAAGCTACCTGAAGAAAATGACAGGTGTTCTATTTGATCCTATTAGTACCACGGTCAGGCAGCTAGACTATTTACATTTAGTACAGTGCGTCCTGCTCACAGTGTTCAGCTAGATCCGTTCCTGTTATCTTCCTACTGACAGGCAGGCTTGTCTGGTTACAGTATATAAAGCTACCTGAAGAAAATTACAGGTGTTCTATTTGATCCTATTAGTACCACGGTCAGGCAGCTAGACTATTTACATTTAGTACAGTGCGTCCTGCTCACAGTGTACAGCTAGATCCGTTCCTGTTATCTTCCTACTGACAGGCAGGCTTGTCTGGTTACAGTATATAAAGCTACCTGAAGAAAATTACAGGTGTTCTATTTGATCCTATTAGTACCACGGTCAGGCAGCTAGACTATTTACATTTAGTACAGTGCGTCCTGCTCACAGTGTTCAGCTAGATCCGTTCCTGTTATCTTCCACCTGACAGGCAGGCTTGTCTGGTTACAGTATATAAAGCTACTTGAAGAAAATTACAGGTGTTCTATCCCAGCTTAGTGCAGCTACAGGCCATTAGTATGTCTGGAAGGCCAAGAAGGAGAGGCAGACAGTCACAAGCCAATAAGAGAGGGCAAGCAGGCTCTGTGTCTAGTGCTGGTCGTGGAGACGGTGCATCCTCATCAGCACGTGGCCATGGGACACGCTTGGCCTTTTTTTCGGCAGCTGGCCGTGTTGAGCCGCAACATGCGGAAGACTTGGTCGAGTGGATGACCAAGCCGTCCTCATCCTCCTCATCCTCTCTCACCCATGCCCAGGGTGCTTTGTCTGGCAAAGCAGCGGCCTCTTCCCTCAGCTCAATGTCATCAGTGACTCCTTCCCTAGCTCCACCATGTCCTCATGAGGATTCCCTCGAACTGTTTGACCACAGTGTTGGGTACATGCTCCAGGAGGATTCCCAGCGTTTGGAAGGCTCTGATGACGATACTGAGCTCGATGAAGGCAGTAACATGAGCACGGACAGAGGGGGTGCCCAAGAAGGACAGCAATCTGGCAGTCATGCTCCCCCTGCTGCAGCATACTGCCAGGTTTGCTCCAGTGATGAGGAGGGAGGGGATGATGAGGTCACTGACTCAACGTGGGTGCCTGATAGGAGAGAGGAGGAGGAGGAGGAGGAGGAGGAGGCGGCGGCACATCACCAACGAGGCAGGATGCCCTCCAGGGGCCAGCCTAAGGGCAGCACATTGACTGCATCACACCCCAAAGCTCCACATGTGCAGGGCGCTGCAGTCTCTGCGCGTTATTCAAAAAGTTCTTTGGTGTGGGCCTTTTTTGAGACGAGTGCATCAGATCGCACCGCTGCTATTTGCAACATATGTCTCAAGCGTATCTCGCGTGGCCAAAACATCTCCCGCTTGGGTACCACATGCTTGACCAGACATATGTTGACCTGCCATGCAGTTCGTTGGCAAGCGTATCTAAAAGACCCACACCAAAGAACAAAGAGGATCTCTCCTTGCTCCTCATCAGCTGAGATTTCCAACCCCACTAGACCTTCAGTCCTCTCTGAGACCTGCAGTGAGAGGAATGAAGGTGTAGAATTAGGTGTGTCACAGCCAAGTACTTGTGGGCAATCTGCTTTTGGTACACCGACGTCAGATTGTACCAGGCAAATTTCCCTGCCCCAGCTGCTGCACCGCCGAAAGAAGTTTGCTCCCAGCCATCCACATGCCCAGCGGTTGAATGCTAGCTTGGCAAAATTGCTAGCACTTCAACTGCTGCCTTTTCAGTTGGTAGACTCTGCCCCCTTCCGTGAGTTTGTGGAATGTGCGGTTCCTCAGTGGCAGGTACCCAAACGCCACTTTTTCTCACGGAAGGCGATTCCGGCTCTCTACCGGCATGTGGAAGGCAATGTCCATGCCTCGCTGGACAGGGCGGTCAGCGGTAAGGTGCATATTACCGCTGACTCATGGTCCAGCAGGCATGGACAGGGACGTTACCTAAGTTTCACGGCGCATTGGGTGACTCTGCTGGCAGCTGGGAAGGATGCAGGACAAGGTGCAGTAGTGTTGGAGGTTGTTCCGCCACCACGCCTCCAAAATGCTGATTGTGACACACCTCTCTCCTCCACCCCCTCCTCTTCTTCTTCCTCCATGGCCTCTTCCTCGGAACCAGCGGTGCTCCGTAGGCGTTCAAGGGGCTACGCAAGTACGCAGGCCAAAAGATGCCATGCGGTGCTTGAGCTGGTGTGCTTGGGGGACAGGAGCCACACTGGGGCAGAGGTTTTGTCAGCTCTGCAGGGGCAGGTTCAGAGGTGGTTGACGCCACGCCAACTTAAGGCAGGAATGGTGGTTTGCGACAATGGCACCAACCTCCTCTCTGCCCTCCGACAGGGACAAATGACCCATGTGCCCTGTTTGGCTCACGTCCTTAACTTGGTGGTGCAGTGGTTCTTGGGCAGGTACCCGGGCTTACAGGATGTCCTGAGGCAGGCCAGGAAAGTCTGTGTGCATTTCCGCCGGTCATATAATGCCAGTGCTCGGCTGACGGACCTCCAAAAGGAGTTTAACCTGCCCAAGAACCGCCTAATCTGTGACATGCCCACCAGGTGGAACTCAACGTTGGCCATGCTGCAGCGGCTGCACACGCAGCAGAGGGCCATCAATGAGTACCTGTGCGACTATGGCACCAGGACAGGGTCAGGGGAGCTTGGTTTTTTTTCCCCACGCCAGTGGGCCATGATCAGGGATGCATGCACTGTCCTGTCACCATTCGAGGAGGCCACGAGGATGGTGAGCAGTGACAGTGCATGCATCAGTGACACTGTCCCCCTTGTCCACCTGTTGGAGCACACGCTGCGTGGAATAATGGACAGGGCACTTGAGGCAGAACAGAGGCAGGAAGAGGAGGACTTCCTTAGCTCTCAAGGCCCCCTTTATCCAGACAGTGTTCCTGCGTGCCCGCCGATCACACAGGAAGAGGACGAGGAGGAAGAGGAGGAGGAGGAAGATTGTGTCAGTATGGAGGTGGAGCCTGGCACTCAGCATCAGCAGCAGTCTTTAAGGGATCAGTCCCAAGAAACACATGGACTTGTACGTGGCTGGGAGGAGGTGGCTGCGGACCATGTCGTTCTTAGTGACCCAGAGGACTCCGGACCGAATGCCTCAGCAAACCTACGCTGCATGGCCTCCCTGATCCTGCAAAGCCTGCGTAAGGATCCTCGTATTCGTGGTATCAAGGAGAAGGACCAATACTGGCTGGCAACCCTCCTTGATCCACGTTACAAGGGTAAGGTTGCGGACCTTATCTTGCCATCGCAGAGGAAGCAGAGGATGAAACATCTTCGGGAGGCCTTGCAGAAAGGTCTGTGCAACGCGTTCCCAGAGACTGGGAGGTTACAAACTCCTGTTTCTGGACAACGTGTTGCTGAGGCTTCGGTCAGTCAAAGAAGGAGCGGTGGAGAAGGTGGCCGTCTGACCGATGCGTTCAGACAATTTTTTGGTCCGCAGCCCCAAGGTATGATCGGTTCCAGCAACCATCGCCAGCGTCTGTTTTACATGGTGCAGGAATACCTAGGGGCAAGATCAGACTTGGACACCTTTCCCACCGAAAATCCTCTGGGTTACTGGGTCTTGAGGATGGATCACTGGCCAGAGCTTGCACAGTATGCAATTGAGCTACTGGCCTGTCCTGCATCCAGCGTTCTTTCGGAACGCACATTCAGTGCTGCTGGAGGCGTGGTAACCGATCACAGGGTGCGTCTGTCCACCGACTCGGTCGATCGGCTGACCTTCATAAAAATGAATGAGTCTTGGATCACCACCAGCTACCAAGCACCTGATGCTGATGTAACCGAATAATTTTTTTTGAAATCTCAGATCCCTTCAAAGACTGCCTATGCTGATGCTGAGTGACTATCCCTGAGTAATTATCCTCTTCCTCCTCAATCATCACGCTGATAGCTTGTAAGAACATTTTTGGTTCTGGGCGCCACCACCAGTGCCTAAGGCACAATTTTTCAGCCCCTGTTTAACAGGGGCGTGTAATTACAATTTTTGATGTAATACTTTGCAGCAGGGCTCGTTCCTGCATTCCAACTAGAGTGTCTGTGAGGGGTTGCAGTGTTGTGGCACCAGCACCAGTGCCTAAGGCCCAATTTTTCTGCCCCTGTCTAACAGGGGCGTGTAATTACAATTTTTGATGCAATACTTTGCAGCAGGGCTCGTTCCTGCGTTCCAACTAGAGTGTCTGTGAGGGGTTGCAGTGTTGTGGCACCAGCACCAGTGCCTAAGGCCCAATTTTTCTGCCCCTGTCTAACAGGGGCGTGTAATTACAATTTTTGAAGCAATACTTTGCAGCAGGGCTCGTTCCTGCGTTCCAACTAGAGTGTCTGTGAGGGGTTGCAGTGTTGTGGCACCAGCACCAGTGCCTAAGGCCTAATTTTTCAGCTCCTGTTCAACAGGGGCATGTAATTACAATTCTTGATCTAATATTTCACAGCAGGGCCCTGTGAGGGCTTACAGTGTTGTGGCCACAGCAACACCTAAGGCCCAAATTTCTGCTGAGTATATAGGGCAGGACCCTACTTTCAAACATCTAACTTACAAACGACTCCTACTTGCAAACGGAAGGAGACAACAGGAAGTGAGATGAAATCTACCCCTAGGAAGGGAAATTCTCTCCTGTAAGAGTTAATATGGGAAAACAATTTCTCCTTTCCACTGATGCTTTCCAATCCTTGTTCCACAAAAAAACCCAAATTTTCAAAAAACATTTTTCATTGGGACAAAAAAGTGAGGTGAAATCTTCTGAAGAGGAGGAAAGACAGCAAAACAAATGTCACAGGGGTGATAACCCTTCCCTATGTTTTCCAAAAAGCTTAGAAAAGATTTTTTGGCTGGAGCTAAACACGTTAAAAATGTTCAAAATTACAAACAGATTCTACTTAACAACAAACCTACAGTCCCTGTCTTGTTTGCACCGCCTGTATACTGCTGTTCAGAGTATATAGGGCCTGGTGGCCCCACACCTTTCCTTATTTTAATTTGGGTGCGGGGTTCCCCTTAATATCCATACAAGACCCAAAGGGCCTGGTAATGGACTGGGGGGTACCCATGCCGTTTGTCTCACTGATTTTCATCCATATTGCCATGACCCGACATGACATTAAACCCGCAAGCAGTTTTAAATGAGATTTTTTCCTTTAAAAATGACATTTGGTGCAGGGACTGTTCTAAACATGGGAAACACGCGTCACTTTACAGGCATACTATAGACACCCCCCAGGTACGATATTTAAAGGAATATTTCACTTTTTTTTTTTTTACTTTAAGCATCATTAAAATCACTGCTCCCGAAAAAACGGCCGTTTTTAAAAGTTTTTTTTGCATTGATACATGTCCCCTGGGGTAGGACCCGGGTCCCCAAACCCTTTTTAGGACAATACCATGCAAATTAGCCTTTAAAATGAGCACTTTTGATTTCGAACGTTCGAGTCCCATAGACGTCAATGGGGTTCTAACGTTCGTGCGAACTTTCGGTCCGTTTGCGGGTTCTGGTGCGAACCGAACCGGGGGGTGTTCGGCTCATCCCTAGTATTTACATCCAAATCAGGTTAACGGTGTAGGAATTACAACAGTTTGTATATGTGCCTCCCACTTTTTAAGGGACCAAAAGTAATGGGACAATTGGCTGCTCAGCTGTTCCATGGCCAGGTGTGTGTTATTCCCTCTTAATTTCAAGTGTGCTATTTCCATTTGGAATCTGTTGCTGTCAACTCTCAATATAAGATACAAAGAGCTGTCGCTATCAGTGAAGCAAGCCATCATTAGGCTGAAAAAACAAAACAAACCCATCAGAGAGATAGCAAAAATATTAGGTGTGGCCAAATCAACTGTTTGGAACATCCTTAAAAAGAAAGAACGCACCGATGAGCTTAGCAACACCAAAAGACCCGGAAGACCACAGAAAACAACTGTAGTGGATGCCCGAAGAATTCTTTCCCTGGTGAAGAAAACACCCTTCACAACAGTTGGCCAGATCAAGAACACTCTCCAGGAGGTAGGTGTATGTGTGTCAAAGTCAACAATCAAGAGAAGACTTCACCAGAGTGAATACAGAGGGTTCACCACAAGATGTAAAACATTGGTGAGCCTCAAAAACAGCAAGGCCAGATTAGAGTTTGCCAAACAACATCTAAAAAAAGCCTTCACAGTTCTGGAACAACATCCTATGGACAGATGAGACCAAAATCAGCAAAATGCTTCAGAACTCATTGGATGGCGCTTCACAGTGCAGATAGACCAGTGGCGACCCGTCCATAGGGGGCGCGGGGTCACTTGGGCGCCACCCCCCCCCCTCCTTATGGGAAGTGCCACGTCTATGCAATTACGAGATTGCAGATGTGGCGCTTCTTTTGAGGGTGTTTAGCCCGCCTTGTGGTGCTTTCTGAAGCGCCAAGTAGCTTCAGCCCGGCGCTATTATATATTACTATGGCCGGGCGGTTTGATTGACATCTGAGTGTGATATCACTTCCTGTTTCTCTCTCCAATTGCTCCCAGGAGAGATGAAACAGGAAGTATGAGAGGAATGGAGCTCTCCACAGGAGACACCGCTGGAGAGGACAACACACAGCAAGGTAAGTAACCAGGGGAGGGGGGTTTGATGGTGATACATGCTGCTGCAATTTGGTGACACAGGCTGCTGCAATTTGGTGACACATGTGCTGCAATTTGGTGACACATGCTGCTGCAATTCGGTGGTGACACATGTTGCTGCAATTGGTGGTGACACATGCTGCTGCAATTTGGTAACACATGCTGCTGCAATTGGTGGTGACACATGCTGCTGCAATTTGGTGACACATGCTGCTGCAATTTGGTGGTGACACATGCTGCTGCAATTGGTGGTGACACATGCTGCTGCAATTGGTGGTGGCACATGCTGCTGCAATTGGTGGTGACACATGCTGCTGCAATTCGGTGACACATGCTGCTGCAATTTGGTGGTGACACATGCTGCTGCAACTTGGTGGTGACACATGCTGCTGCAATTTGGTGGTGACACGTGCTGCTGCAATTTGGGGGTGACACATGCTGCTGCAATTTGGTGGTGACACATGCTGCTGCAATTGGTGGTGGCACATGCTGCTGCAATTGGTGGTGACACATGCTGCTGCAATTTGGTGACACATGCTGCTGCAATTTGGTGGTGACACATGCTGCTGCAACTTCGTGGTGACACATGCTGCTGCAATTTGGTGGTGACACATGCTGCTGCAATTTGGTGGTGACACATGCTGCTGCAATTTGGTGGTGACACATGCTGCTGCAATTTGGTGACACATGCTGCTGCAATTTGGTGGTGACACATGCTGCTGCAATTTGGTGGTGACACATGCTACTGCAATTGGTGGTGACACATGCTGTTGCAATTGGTGGTGACACATGCTGCTGCAATTTGGTGGTGACACATGCTGCTGCAATTGGTGGTAACACATGCTGTTGCAATTGGTGGTGACACATGCTGCTGCAATTGGTGGTGACACGTGCTGCTGCATTTGGTGGGACACAGGCTGCTGCATCTGGTGGTGACACAGGCTGTTGCATTTGCTGGGGCACAGGCTGCATTTTATGTGACACAGGCTGCATGTAAGGAGGGACTCCACTGGGGACACCTGATGGCATCTGGTGGCAGGCGAGGTGGCTAGTGACACGCTCAGGGCTCCCACTGATTCTGCATTATCATGAGTTGAATGATTTCATTTTATATTACAATGTAATAATAGAAATAAAGCGCTTCAATCATCCTGACACCATAACAACCATGGTGCCGGGATGATTGACGCGCTAACACCAGGTGTTTGGAGTATCTTTATCTGCTGATTGTTAAACTTTCTAGAATACACATATTTTTATTGTTCTGTAGGATCTGGGCCTGCTGTCCCTCCATCCCTCTCTCCACCTCCCTCCATCCCTCGTTCAGCTCAGACACTAACCACACCACCTTAGAGCCATGCCCACTATTTCACTGAAACCACGCCCATTTTCCACCAAGTGGGAGGAGTCAAAAAGGAAGGGCGGGGTCTGGCGCCCTCCCATCCTACAACTTCACCAGCCGCCACTGAGATGGATAATGACCCGAAGCATACTGCAAAAGCAACCAAAGAGTTTTTTAAGGGAAAGAAGTGGAATGTTATGCAATGGCCAAGTCAATCACCTGACCTGAATCCGATTGAGCATGCATTTCA
The DNA here is from genome assembly GCF_042186555.1 of Aquarana catesbeiana. NCBI lineage: Eukaryota > Metazoa > Chordata > Amphibia > Anura > Ranidae > Aquarana > Aquarana catesbeiana. The sequence continues at coordinate 925,374,641 of NC_133324.1, read as the reverse complement.
CTTGCTGAAGACAAAACTGAAGGGAAAATGCCCCAAGAACAAGCAGGAACTGAAGACAGTTGCAGTAGAGGCCTGGCAGAGCATCACCAGGGATGAAACCCAGCGTCTGGTGATGTCTATGCGTTCCAGACTTCAGGCTGTAATTGACTGCAAAGGATTTGCAACCAAGTATTAAAAAGTGAAAGTTTGATCGATGATTGTTAATCTGTCCAATTACTTTTGGTCCCTTAAAAAGTGGGAGGCACATATACAAACTGTTGTAATTCCTACACCGTTCACCTGATTTGGATGTAAATACCCTCAAATTAATGCTGAAAGTCTGCATTTAAAGCACATCTTATTCGTTCCATTTCAAATCCATTGTGGTGGTGCATAGAGCCAAAAAGATTAGAATTATAATTTTTGGACCTGACTGTACATCACATACATCACATACAAGCATGTGGGCTGGATGTGAGAGGTGGCTCAGCAGGATGAGTGTGCCAGGACAGGTAGATGTGTCTCATCTCTGCTTCCTTTCATCACTCTGCCTTTTTACACATATCATAGATGAGAAGAGGGTACAGCAGTGGAGCAGATGAGTAGTGCCCCGTACACACGGTCGGATTCTCCGATGGAAAATGTCCGATCGGAGCATGTTGTCGGAAATTCCGACCGTATGTGGGCTCTATCGGACATTTTCCATCGGATTTTCCGACACACAAAGTTGGAGAGCAGGAGATAAAATTTTCCGACAACAAAATCCGATCGCGTCAATTCCGACCGTGTGTGTGGCCTGTTCCGACGCACAAAGTGCCACGCATGCTCAGAAGAAATTCCAAGACGGAACAGCTCGTTCTGGTAAACTTAGCGTTCGGAATGGATACAGCACTTTCGTCACGCTGCAATGTTAAAAATGGTTTAATACAGCGCACTCTCTTCTTCTTTATAATGTGACAAGAATTAAGTAGTTTTGCTGCTCATATTCACACAGACTTCTCACAAAGTTTTGTTTTTGCTTTTTTATTGGGATTCCCTGAATATATTGTTATTAGTTGTCACATCTGAGAGAATTTTTTTTTTTATTTAATTTTTTGGGGGATTTTAAGCCTTTTTTTAATTTAATGTTTGGATTTTTTCAAAGGCTGATCTTTGTTCAATGTTATTTTTATTTTTCCTCCAGAATATTTTTGTGTGTGTTTTGTGTGTCAAGTTACCCCAACACCATTGATATCTTTTATTATTTAATCTCAAGGAGATTGTTTGTTGTTGGTGTCCCTTGTTCATTTCACATTGTATATTTGAAATGTACCTGAATCCTCACAAACAAACTGTCATTTTTGAAGTAAAACACATAGGAGAGTATAATTCAAAACAAAAATCCTTTATTAAGGGCTCCGAACCAAACAAAGAGGAAGGCAACACTGGATCAACAAGAGAAATTAGCGAAGCCTGGGACCCCCACGGCAGACATCAATTCTTGAACATCAAAATTGGTGGCCTGAGGAGTCCATATGTAAGGGAGGGCAGTCTGGTCCAGAATTCGCAGAGATCTGGATAGCAGCAGATGACATGTGTGTCCCCAGGCTGTGGTACCACAAGAGGCTGCATCTTTTGGCCGACCAGACTGGATCCAGGGTCCTCACTTTCTGGTCTTCCCTTCACGCTTCCTTCCCGGCTGTGGCTGTGCAGTTGGAGATGTGGCAGGAGGAGGAGTAGGACCTGGAGGAGGACTGGGAGGACCTGGAGGAGAGGGAGGACGAGGAGGAGGACCTGCAGGAGGAGGAGGAGGACCATCGCAAAGGTGTATCTGAGCTGTCATTTGGCCCCTCATACCTTTGTTAAGAGCCTCCAATATGAGCGCCTCACACATGACTTGTTGGCCCTCCTCCATCCTCTGCATTTTATAGGCAATGACGGCAGCAATGTCCTCCTCCACGGTCTGTGGTGCTCCCAGGACCTCTGTAGCCCTCCAAAAGAGTCCTCTGGTAGCCTCCTCTAGGGCACTCCTCCTCCTGCCACTTTCTCTTTCCAGGGGGAGTGGAGGGACCTGCAGATCAGCCAGCCGGCTCGGCCCGGCCACCTCCTGGCTGAGACATCCCTGTGTATGAATAAAGGACATGGTTTTAGTTTTTGCTTCATCAATCACAATCATAAATTAGTACTCCCAACTAACATCTAGGTAACATCATTGATTGGACAAGCAGAAATATTTAGAGGAATGCTATACCTGGCTCAATCTGGGCTCCTCCACATGTGGCCTGGAAGGAAGGAAGGAAGACTGGAGAGGGATGGCCTGGGTTCAGTCTGGCCTGCCAGAAAATGCAGCCTGTCGTAGTACAACATCCTGGGGACATAGATGTCATCTGCTGCTCCGGATCTCTGTGAATCCAGGACTTTCTTGCGCTCCCTCAGATATGTACTCCTCAGGCCACCAATTAATTTCTTTAAATAGGTGATGTCTGCCGTGGGGATCACCTGCTTCACAATTTCACACAATTGCTCCAGTGCTGCCTTCCTCTTTGCTTGGTTCTTGAAATGGGGGTGTTTAATCTCCCACAGACAGGGCAGCTCCCTTAACATATCTAGGAATACTGACATGAAGTCATTATCTTTCATTAGCATATCCATGTTCACTGCAAGACACAACACAAGACAAAGCCTAATGTCAGACAAAACTCTCCTAATCTTGTTACAATATAGGCTTCAATGTAGAAGCAGTATAGGCACAAGTTTGTCTCTTACCTTCATTCTTACGATCGGCACGTCCAATGCTCCTTCTTCCGCTCACAGATCGTACGTAATACGCACGCGTGTTACGCTTTATACACACTGCGCATGCGTGTAACTCCGCCCGCCCCTGACGTTCTTTCTAGTCTATTCCCCGCCCCTTTTCATTCGGCGCAGTGGGGGAAGAGCACATGGCGGAGTCACAGCAGGTGCGTGCTAATTGCAGGAATGAGGAGGAGGAGGAGGAAAGCCCGGATCCGGACACGTCCCGATCCAGAAGGAGACGTTTTAAGGCCACAAATATGTCCTTTGGGGAGATGTTGGAGATGGTCGACATCATGAAGAAGTCCGACTATGACGGAAAGTATGGGCCTTACCCCAACCCCAATATCAGAAAGGCCAAGATCATGGAGAAAGTGATCAAAAGTCTGCAGAAGAATTTCGGGGTACGAAGATCGAAAGATCAGCTCAGGAAGCGGTGGTCGGACCTGAAATTGAGAGAGCCAGAGCAGTACCGAAAGATCCGGAGAGTGCTGCAAAAAAGTAAGTAGTTGTGCTGTGTTCCTATTCTTTCTGTCTTTATTCCGTTCGTGCTGCTCCATATGCTTTTATTAATTGTAACGTTTAAAAGGGCAACTTTAATGTTCATGGGTTCATTCGTTCGTATCAAACATTTTTCTTTCGGCCTCTAAAACACCATTGTTTAGGCCATATGCATTTTCCCACATTTTTTTTGGGCCTACTTGGATGCCAAATAGTTGTTTGTGTAGATGGGTTTGTTACTAGAATGAAATGCCAACTAGATTCTGTGTAAGGAGAGGACACTGAGCAGCTGTTTTCACATCTGGACACTGGAGCACTAGTGTGGGACACAAGAACACCATTTTTATTAGGGGGCCACACAGGTGCTCCAGTGTATACTATAGGGGGGTCTCCATCTGTGAAGCTTGTACTAAACAGGTAAAGTATTGCAGCTTGACAAAGGCCAATAAAAAAAATACATCTTTGAACTAGACAATTGTACCCCACTTCCAAGCAATGTTTCCTATTTCTAGTTCTGCCATCAAATATCTGTGTGCTAATTATACCATTTTTGTTTTACATAGGGGAGAAAAGACTCGGAGGACACCCCTCATCCGAGGAGACCACAGACCCCCCACCTCTGGAAGAAGGGGAACTAACACCAACACAAGAAGAGCAGGAGGAAGAAGAAGATGTGGTGGAGATTGGCACCACAACAGGTGAGTGTCTGCGACCACAGGCTCAGGTAAAAGAGATGGATGGTGGCAGATTTTTGATACCTGTTTTTGTTTTCTTTCTCTCTTTTTAGGTGATCGTGAGGTTGTGGATCCATCAGAAAGTGCCCAGATCCTGATCGGGGAGATCATGGGGTGTAATGTAGAACTGCAAAACATACAGCAAAAAATCAATGATGTTATTAAAAAAAATAATAACATCATTGATGTTTTGGGGCGAATTTAAAACCCCACAAAATCACTTTTTGGATTGTGGTCCAATCTTTTAAATATTTTTGCAATGTTTTGAAAAGCCAAATTTGGAGGATGCACACAGTGTGCCAACATGTGCCATCTGCGATCACGGGAGATCAATGGACGCGTTTTGGGGGTGCAACCCCTTCCTCAATTATAAAGTAGCGTTGAGGAAGGGCTTGCTCCCCCAAAACACGTCCCTTGATCCCCCCTGATGGCAGATAGCACATGTTGACATTCGTAAATTGGTGTGCATCTTCCAAATTTGGCTTTTCCAGGGGTGATTTCCCCCCATCTGAACGCTATATCAAACCCAGTTCCTAAATACTGATGTCTGATATAGCCTTCAGGTTTTACCTAATGTGAACTTTGTAAGTTCAAGTTTTTTGGCTTTCTTGTTGGTTTTACCCTGGCCTGTTTTATCTGAAATGGACATTTCGATTTTTGATAATGCTACTGCAAAAATTGTTATACAACAAACATGTTGGTTTGTTTTAAAAACCTTTGGTAAATGCACATGTGATTGTGCAGGTATAAAAAAGTTGCTTACTCAAGAATGTGTGGATTATTGTCTCAACACTACAATACAACACTTTTGGGGTGATGTAATTGCTGTTTTCTGCAAAAATGGGGGTTATTTCCTAAGGGCAAATCCTCTTTGCACTACAAGTGCAGTTTCAGTGCAGTTGCAAGTGCACTTGTAGTGAAATGTGTTTTTGCATTTAGGAAATAACAGCCAACAGTGCTTTGTATAAGGTTACACAATCGCGACATTTTCTGCACTCAACACATTTCTGTCAGGGTCAGCTAAAACAAACACAAGCAGTAAATGTCCACCAAGAATTTCTTTTTTTTTTTTTTATTATAAAAAGGCTTCACAGATTGTCTGGCATATTGATAGCCCTCCTACCCGAACTCCAGGTAGCGTAATCACGGGCACTCAGGGAGGGCAAGCCAGGACGGCCACTTTCAAGCGCCGTCAGTGTGGTTTGATGTAGGATTCCAGCCTCAGGCCCAACTGAGCCAGCATAGTTGGCCGAATGTTTCCTTAAAAAGTTATGGAGGACACAGCACGCCAGTATAATATGGTTCAGTTTATACTCCGCCATATGGATGGGTGTCAGAAATAGTCGGAACCGGCTGGCCAGGATTTCAAATGTGTTCTCTACCACTCTTAGGGCTCTGGCCAGCCGGTAATTAAAAACCCTCTGTTCCGGGGTGAGGGTCCTCATTGGGAATGGCCGCATCAGGTGGTCCCCCAGCGCAAACGCTTCATCAGCAACGAACACAAATGGGAGTCCTTCCACATTGTCCTCTGGAGCTGGCAAGTCCAAGCTGCCATTCTGGAGACGCCTGTAGAACTCCGTCTGGGCAATGACTCCACCATCGGACATCCGGCCATTCTTCCCCACGTCCACATACAAGAAGTCGTAATTAGCCGACACCACCGCCAACATCACTATACTATTAAACCCCTTGTAATTATAATAGTACGACCCCGAGTTGGGTGGTGGGACGATGTGGACGTGTTTCCCATCAATTGCCCCTCCGCAGTTAGGAAAGTCCAACCGCTCGGCAAAGTGGGAGGCCACAGTCTGCCATTCCTGTGGCATAGAAGGAAACTGTTGAGGAAAAAACAATAAACATTACTATTTTTGCTCAGAAACATGGCAAGCAGATTATACACAAACATTATGGGGCAACCTCCAGATAGCATTTACTAAGGGGAATTTATCAAAGCCAAAGTATAAGATACACCTATCATATTCCCCCTCCCCCCCTCTCATGGGCCATTTCTAACATTATAGGGGGTGTGTGGAAATCTTGGACAGGTAACCCTCTTCACTTCATTGAGAGATGAATGCCTAAATAATGGGTATTACTTTGAACAGACCCTCCTTAGTTACACTATTGGCAGACCACTGGACAGGTAAGAAGTGTCATAATACAAAGATATAAATACACATTGTACACATTTGAGGACATTTGGACATTCTGCTATTACCTATCAAGATAATAATAGGATACAAAAACTTTAAACAGTACCATTGGAAAGTATACAGGCAGGCCCTTGCACTACATGCTTTGGGGAATTCATCCATAAATCTGACCAGTAAAGAGGTGGGTATAGTGTGTATGGGTTTGGCAAAGTCAGCAGATAGATGATTGAGGATAGAGAATTGGGATCAGCTGACTTAGCAGTTGGGGGAGGGAGGGTTACAAAAAAATTTTTGGGGGACACCACAAAAAAAAAAACTCTGGCACTCTGTCTGAATTTAAATTTAAAAATAACATTTCCAAACATTTTAGGGGGTGTTTGGGGTAAAGCACTACTATAGATCTGATAAAATACATTGTTAAGTGACTACATGAGGTGAATATAGGGCAGGAGACACCATGCTGGGGAGGTTAGTGAAGGGCAAATATGTATGAAGGACATAAAATAATAATTACATAAAAATCCAGCATGCATGAGAACAAAGGGGACATTCACAGCATATTACAATCATGGTAATTAGGGAATGAGGAAAGAAATACAATATATTAGCAAACACCTGTATGATGGCAGAACAGGTCTCTGGGATAATGATCCCCAGAGCCTGGGGGGAGATGCCTGTCGAGAACTTCAAGTCCTGCAGGCTTCTCCCTGTGGCCAAATACCACAGGGTAGCGACCAACCTCTGCTCCGGAGTGATGGCTTGCCTCATGCAGGTATCCTGCCTGCTGATATAGGGGGTCAGCAAAGCCAACAAACGGTGAAATACGGGGTCCGTCATCCGGAGAAAGTTCCTGAAATCATCAGGATTATTCTCACGGATCTCACGGAGCAAAGTCATATGAGAGACCTGGTCACGCTGAAGCAACCAATTCTTGGTCCATGAACTCCTCCCCACCCTGTTCATGGACTGGACTTGTGTCAAGGTCAGGACCCCAACACCAAGCCCCCGCACAGCACGAACTCTACGAGGAGTACGCATACGAAACATGGCTAGAAAACGGTCGGCTGCTCAGAACAAAGTAACAGAACGCACTGAAGAACAGCAAGGCCTGTGAAGAGCGACCTGAAAAACAGCAACGAGCGGACAAGATCGCACAGAAAACTCCAATACGAACTGACTGCACGCACTGAAGAGCAGATACAAACCCACAAGCACAAACTGAACAGCAGAAAACGATCTGAAAGCCACGAGTCTAAAAAAGCGCGAATCGTCTCTCACCAAACTTTTACTAACACGAGATTAGCAAAAGGAGCCCAAAGGGTGCCGCGCTTGGTTCTGAACCGGCCTTTTCTAGTCTCATCGTACGTGGTGTACGTGACCGTGAAATTCCAACAACTTTGTGCGACCGTGTGTAGACAAAATAAGTTTGAGCCAACATCCGTCTGAAAAAATCCTAGGATTTTGTTGTCGGAATGTCCGAACAAAGTCCGACCGTGTGTACGCCCCATAGGAGTGTACACAGGTGGGGACAATTAGCAGGAGGGGTTCAGAGATGGAACAGAAGAGCAGAAGGGTACAGCGGTGGGGCAGATGTTCAGGAAGGTACAGTGGTGGAAGAGCAGGGGGGTACAGTGTTGGAGGCGGATGAGCAGGGGGTTCAATGTTGGGCCAGATCAGCAGGTGGGTTCAGTGTTGGGCCAGATGAGCAGGGGGGTTCAGTGTTGGGATAGATGAGTGGGGGGGTTCAGTGTTGGACCAGATGAGCAGGGGAGGTCAGTGTTGGGCCAGATGAGCAGGGGAGGTCAGTGTTGGGCCAGATGAGCAGGGGAGTTTAGTGTTGGGGCAGAAAAGCAGGGGGGTAGAGCAGTGGGGCAGATGTGCAGGAGGTACTTTGGTGGGGCAGATGAGAAAGTGGGCTACAGTGGTGGAGCAGATGAGCAGATGGGTTCAGTGTTAGGACAGATGAGAAAGTGATTCAGTAGTGAGACAGAAGAGCATGGGGATACGGCGGTGGAGCAGATGTGCATGGAGGTACAGTGGTGGGGCAGATGAGAAAAGGGGGTACATTGATGGAGCAGATGAGCAGGGGGGTTACAGTGGTGGGACAGAAGCGCAAGGGGGTACAGTGGTGGGAGGGATGAGAAAGGGGTTCAGAGGTGGAACAGAAAAGCAGGGGGTTACAGTGGTGGGAAAGATGAGCAGGGGGGTACAGAGGTGGGGCAGATGTGCAGAGGAGAAAGGAGGTACATAAGTGGAACACATGAGCAGGGGGGGTACGGTGGTGGGGCAGATGAGCAGGGGGGGACAGTGATCTTGGGTGTGAAGGTGCATGAATTGGGATTGATCTGAGGCGTGAAAATGCAGGATGATCATTTCTCACTACTAGAGTAGTTTACAGGATTTACTTTATAAAAAATCCTTTTCACGATTGAGAGTGTGAATTTGACATTTTTTTAGTTATAAAATCGGCAAGCTCAATTTCTTTGAAAACATTTTTCGGCACACTGTGTTCAATAGGTTGCCTCCCCCTGCCTCAGAGGCAGCTTAAGACAGGGGCGGCTCCCTAATTAGGCGGCCGCCTAAGGCCTCGCATTCATTGGGGCCCTGCAGGCTCCTAATTTGCCTAATTGAAGAGCCGGCTCTGTAGCAGAGCTCCCTGCTCTATCGCACTGGCTGCTATGTTTTGCATGCCCTGTCTTTGGCCAGCTCCTCCGGGTTCCTCTCTCCTGCTTAAAGCAGTGCCGCCCAGCTCAATGTCCTCCCCAGCCAGAGTCCCGCCCCCCAAGTCGGCTGCATCCATTCCTTTCTGCATTGCTCTGGAGATGCTCTGCACACTTCCCCCGCACTAAGGAAGTTTAAGGACACAATTGCAGCAGCCCTATGAGAGCCAGAGGACACTGCAGGCTTGTGTGCCAGCCCCCACCTCCTCCCCCCATCATACACAGATCTCTCTGGCCTTGGAGATATGCTGATCACCCTGTCTGTGCTGCCGCTGGAGGGAGCCCAGCCAGGCAACCATGGATGAGTGCCCTGCAGCTTGAATATGGTAAGTGAGCTGACCCCATATCCCCCACACACCATCCGTTACCCCACCTCTCCTCCCCTGGGGATTGGGCCCCCCATCATCTCCCCTGGGGACAGGGCCCCCCCATCATCTCCCCTTGGGATAGGGGCCTCCCATCATCTCACCTGGGGACAGGGACTCCTAACTTCCTTGAGGACAGGGCCCCCATCATCATCTCCCCTGGGGACAGGGGCCCCCATCATCTCCCCTGAGGACAGGGCCCCAATCTCCCTTGAGGACAGTGCCCCATTATCTCTCCTGGCTACAGGGACCCCTTCTTCCCTGAGGGACAGGGCCCCCACCATCTTCCCTAGGGATGAGGACCTCATCTTTCCTGGGGAAGGGACACCTTCTCATATGAGGACAGGGACGCCCTTCTCACTTGCAGACAAGGTCCCCAGCATCTGCCCTGGGCACAGGGCCCCTATCATCTCCCCTGGCAATGCCAACAGGGACCCCTCTTCTCTAAGGGCAGGGCCCCTACCATCTTCCCTGTGGATGGGAACCCCATCTCCCCTGGGGACAGGGACCCCTTCTCACTTGAAGACAGGGCCCCCATCATTTCCCCTGGCAGCAGAGACCCCTTCATCTCCCCTGGGGACAGGGCCCCCATCACCCCCCCTGGCAACAGGGACCCCTTCTTCTCTGGAGGCAGGGCCCTCACCATCTTCCCTGGGAATGTGAAACCCCATCCCCCCTGTGGACAGGGACCCCTTCTTACTTGGGGACAGGGCCCCCATCATCTCCCCTGTGGACAGGGACCCCTTCTTACTTGGGGACAGGGCCCCCATCATCTCCCCTGTGGACAGGGACCCCTTCTTACTTGGGGGCAGGGATCTTATCTCTGTGCACTGAGAAAGAGTGCCATGACACCAGCACTGAGATAGAGAACACTGACACCAGCACTGAGAGCATGCCAGCACTGACACCAGCGTTGAGATAGAGGTCACTGACTCCAGCATCAAGACAGAGTGCACTAAGAAAGAGTGCCATGATGCCAGTATTGAGATAGAGGACACGGAGATAGAGCACCTTGACACCAGCGTGAGATAGAGGACACTGACACCAGCTCCAAGACACACTGTACTGAGATAGAGTGCCCCAACGCCAGCACTGAGAGCACACGGATGCCAGTGCTGAGAAGGTACACTGACGCCAGCGTTGAGATAGAGGAAACTGACATCAGCACTTTAAGGTTCTTAAGATATGCAGTTTATACAGTTAATTTGTATCGCTTCATTTTTTTTTTCTTTTACGGCGTGAGTGGGGCCTCATATCTAAGTTTTGCCTAAGGCCTCACAAAGCCTAGAGCCGCCTCTGGGTTGATACAGAAGGAGGAGAGAAGGGGTCAAGAGAAAAGAAAAAAAAGAGGGGAGGGGAATAGCAGTAAGCAGAAGAGAAGTAAAGCAGCCAATAAATGATTCCCACCTTCAAACAGTCGAGGTGGATGAGGAAATCCCCTCGCTGAGCTATTGTGTTTTGACAGCGGAAAGATTTCTGTCATGAGAATACACTGATCAGCTCTGCCAGCTATAGCACGCGGCGATGATCGAACTGCATTTATCTGACAGGCTGATTGTACAGAAGTCGGAGGGGGTCCCTGGAAGGAAAGTCCATAGAGAAGTGTTCCTGAGTATCAGCTCTCTCTATAGCAGGCACCATGTTGGAGTCCAGCATCTCATGAGAGCCAGGAGTGGTGGTAACAAAGAAGTCAGCTACCAGGGAGCTGCGGGTGGTGGATCCCAGTCTGGGTGGTGGATCCCAGTCTGGGTGGTGGGTCCCAGTCCGGGTGGTGGGTCCCAGTCCGGGTGGTGGGTCCCAGTCCGGGTGTATTCTTGTTTTTAGGAATGTGGGAAAGCCTTTGAGAATAGTGTTCAGCCAGACTAGCAGCTATGCAGGAACAGAGTTAGCAAAGCTAGCGACCTCATTCTGTCATTGCAAGACCACTCTCACTGCAATTATCTTTTTTTTTAACTTTTATAAATAATGAAATAATGCTTTTATATAGGTGTTAGATTTGTGCATTTACATGTCACAAATATCCCTACTCTCTTTCCATATAGGAGGATCTTAAACTATTTAAATGAGGATATAGAAATGCAATAGGTGAATTATCTCTTCTGACTTCCCAATATATATTTTTATCTATCCTCTAATTAAAACATCTCTTTAGGTAACTATGGATATCTCCATTAAGGGGCACATGTCTAAAATGTTACCTTCAAAAAGTAATAAAGTTATTTTGCGGTATTACAGCGTTTATAATCGGACACTAACCTCCACCCATGACTTCCCCAGTGCTGCCATCTTTTTTCTTTTTAATGAATTGCTGCCGTGTTCTGCTTTTTATCCACAATCATAACATTATCCACAGAGTGCCATTAACATTTCCAGACCCACATACCATGGCCATGACTTCCTCGCTATCCGCACTTTGATAACCAACAGTAATAAAGACAAGGGAAGTTATTCTTAGCCCTTCTGTTGATGAATTTCTTTATTGTACTACACAGCACAGTAGCTGTGAAATCACAATTACAGGGTGTTTAGGTAATGTATATTTACATCAACCCTGCCAAAATAAAATGAGTGGCTTTGCCTCTAGTTGGTTTGCAGGGGATAAGCAAAAAATCTGTAACAGCAGAGTGTTTTTGTGTGTGTATATATATATGTACAGTGGGGACGGAAAGTATTCAGACCCCCTTAAATTTTTCACTCTTTGTTATATTGCAGCCATTTGCTAAACTCATTTAAGTTCATTTTTTTCCTCATTAATGTACACACAGCGCCCCATATTGTACACACAGCACCCCATATTAACAGAAAAACACAGAATTGTTTACATTTTTGCAAATTTATTAAAAAAGAAAAACTGAAATATCACATGGTCCTAAGTATTCAGACCCTTTGCTGTGACACTCATATATTTAACTCAGGTGCTGTCCATTTCTTCTGATCATCCTTGAGATGGTTCTACACCTTCATTTGAGTCCAGCTGTGTTTGATTATACTGATTGGACTTGATTAGGAAAGCCACACACCTGTCTATATAAGACCTTACAGCTCACAGTGCATGTCAGAGCAAATGAGAATCATGAGGTCAAAGGAACTGCCTGAAGAGCTCAGAGACAGAATTCTGGCAAGGCACAGATCTGGCCAAGGTTAGAAAAAAATTTCTGCTGCACTTAAGGTTCCTAAGAACACAGTGACCTCCATAATCCTTAAATGGAAGATATTTGGGGCGACCAGAACCCTTCCTAGAGCTGGCCGTCCGGCCAAACTGAGCTATCAGGGGAGAAGAGCCTTGGTGAGAGAAGTAAAGAAGAACCCAAAGATCACTGTGGCTGAGCTCCAGAGATGCAGTCGGGAGATGGGGGAAAGTTGTAGAAAGTCAACCATCACCGCAGCCCTCCACCAGTCGGGGCTTTATGGCAGAGTGGCCCAACGGAAGCCTCTTCTCAGTGCAAGACACATGAAAGCCCGCATGGAGTTTGCTAAAAAAACACCTGAAGGACTCCAAGATGGTGAGAAATAAGATTCTCTGGTCTGATAAGACCAAGGTAGAACTTTTTGGCCTTAATTCTAAGCGGTATATGTGGAGAAAACCACCTGTCCAATACAGTCCCAACAGTGAAGCATGGTGGTGGTGCCATTATACTGTGGAGGTGATTTCAGCTGCAGGGACAGGACGACTGGTTGCAATCGAGGGAAAGATGAATGTGGCCAAGTACAGGGATATTCTGGATGAAAACCTTCTCCAGAGTGCTCAGGACCTCAGACTGGGCCGAAGGTTTACCTTCCAACAAGACAATGACCCTAAGCACACAGCTAAAATAACGAAGGAGTGGCTTCACAACAACTCCGTGACTGTTCTTGACTGGCCCAGCCAGAGCCCTGACTTAAACCCAATTGAGCATCTCTGGAGAGACATAAAAATGGCTGTCCACCAACGTTTACCATCCAACCTGACAGAACTGAAGAGGATCTGCAAGGAGGAATGGCAGAGGATCCCCAAATCCAGGTGTGAAAAACTTGTTGCATCTTTCCCAAAAAGACTCATGGCTGTATTAGATCAAAAGGGTGCTTCTACTAAATACTGAGCAAAGGGTCTGAATACTTAGGACCATGTGATATTTCAGTTTTTCTTTTTTAATAAATCTGCAAAAATGTCAACAATTCTGTGTTTTTCTGTCAATATGGGGTGCTGTGTGTACATAAATGAGGAAAAAAATGAACTTAAATGATTTTAGCAAACGGCTGCAATATAACAAAGAGTGAAAAATTTAAGGGGGTCTGAATACTTTCCGTCCCCACTGTGTATATATATATATATATATCTGTGGCGTAACTAGAACCTTCAGGGCCCCGGTGCAAGAAATCATGAAGGGCCCCCCTGACACCCAGCTGGGGCCCTTCCCTCCGAGCCGATGGCGTAAATGTCAAGGCCCGGTCGCAAGTGTGATGTTTGTGACCCTGGTAGTTCTGCCACTGGCGTCTGTTTTTTTATTTTTATTGTATTTTTTTACCATTTATTTATTGTTTTACAATATTATTTTATAAAAAATATTTTAATTTTTTTTTTAAGAGTTGGGGGGCTTTGGTGAGATATCAGGGGTCTAAGCAGACCTCTGATGTTTCACCTTTGAGAATGAGAAAGGAGATTGAGAGCACAGCCTCAGCTGCACAGAATGAATGGACAGGAATAGCTCTATATAGAGCTGCCCCTTTATTCGCAAACTGAAGCATAGTAAATACAGTTTACTATGTTTCAGTTATGAATGGATTGAGTCCGTGATCGGTATGGATCACTGACTCTCCATGCAGATACCCTACAGCAGCTGGCAGGAGAGGGGAGGGGGGAACTCTGCTGAGCTGTGGGGACAAGGGGAGGGGCCAGGAGAGAGGGGGGGGGGCAGGAAAAAGTACAGGGGGGCTGGAGAGCACACGGGGGGCAGCAGAAAGAAGATGCATAGGAGGCATGGTGGGTGCGACTGCATATAGAGGAACTGATCTTTCCATTTCCCCCACTTCTCATCTCCTTTCAGCAGCTGCAGGAGGAGAATGGAGAGATCAGTTTCTCTGTATCAGTGTTTCTCAACATTTCTTCAACATTTTAGTCAAGATGCAACATATTGCCTCTTCACTGCCTGTCAAATGCCTCTGAAAAGCGATGCAGATGGTATTTTCTTGTTGGTATTATGAACCCACCCTAAAAAAATCTGTTCTGATCGTAAAGAAAAAGGGGGTCAGAATTACAAGTAATGTGTATACATAAACGCATGTAAACACACGTACGCAAATACACACATATACATATAAATACATGCACACACATAAACGCACATGCATAAACGCACACACATGAGCAAACACACAAACATACACATATAACTCTATACACATGCACACACATGCGCACACACATATAACTCTATACACATGCACACACACATGCGCACACACATATAACTCTATACACACACATGCGCACACACATATAACTCTATACACATGCACACACACATGCGCACACACATAAAACTCTATACACACACATGCGCACACACATATAACT